>NC_081414.1:313011663-313311663 GCF_030272615.1 Cryptomeria japonica
ATACATACATATACTTATACATATACTTAAACATACATATACATACATATACATACATACATATACATACATACATACATACATACATACATATACATACATATACATACATACATACATACATACATACATATACATACATACATACATACATGTATATATGTGTATGTATGTATATGTATGTATATTTCTATATGTATGTATGTATATATGCATGCATGCATGCATGTATGTATGTATGTATCTATATGTATGTATGTATGTATGTGTACATATTATGTATGCATGTATATGTATATGTATACACATACATACATACATGTATATGTATACATATACATATATGTGTATGTATATATATGTATGTATGTATTTATATATATATATGTGTGTGTGTGTGTGTGTATGTATATATATATATACACACACACACACACATATATAGATATATAGATATACATACATACATACATACACACACACACACATTCAGGTTTTTTGACTTTTCATGGAGGACTCAACCTAGTAACAGGGGGTCTGTGGCTGACTGATAATGCACACCACCATTTGGCTATTGCAATTCTTTTTCTAATCATCGGTCATATGTATAGAATCAATTGGGTTATTGGTCATAACCTCAAGGATATTTTGGAAGCTCATAAAGGTCCATTTATAGGGGAAGGGCATAAAGGTCTTTACGGGATCTTAATTACTTCATGGCATGCTCAATTAGCTCTTAACCTAGCTATGCTAGGGTCTTTAACTATTGTTGTAGCTCACCGTATGTATTTTATGTCTCCCTATCCATATCTAGCTACTGACTATGGTACCCAACTATCTTTGTTCATGCACCATATGTGGATTGGTGGATTTCTCATAGTTGGTGTTGTTGCACATGCAACTATTTTTATGGTAAGAGACTATGATCCGACTACTCAATACAACAATCTTTTAGACCGTGTTCCAAGACATTGTGATGCAATCGTTTCACACCTCAACTGGGCATGCATTTTCTTAGGTTTCCATAGTTTTGGTCTATATATTCATAATGATGCTATGAATTCTTTATGACGTCCTAAAGATATATTTTCAGATACTGCTATACAATTACAACCTATCTTTGCTCAATGGATACAAAACACTCATGCTTTAGCACCCGATTTAATAGCTCCTGATGCAACAACAATCAACAACTTAACCTGAGGAGGTGGCAATTTGATAGCATTAGGTGCCATAATGATGTGTGTGTGTGTGTGTGTGTGTGCATATGTATGTATGTATGTATGTACACACACACACACAGAGTTTAGGGTTTAGGGTTTCACACACACACACACACATATATGTATGTACATACATATGAATATACATACATACATACATACATACATACATACATACATACATACATACATGCATGCATACATACATACATACATATATACATATACGTGTATATACACACACATATACATATACACACACATCATATATATACATGTCTGTGTATATGTATATGTGTGTGTGTGTATACATGTATATTTATGTATGTATGTATGTATGTATACATATACATATACATATACATATACATATCGACCTGCATTTTATTAATTCCATGTTACACCATATGCAAATCGTTCAAACATCACATAGTGGTGAGCATAGAGGTGGTCAACATGTGTAAGGGGGTGACCACCATAAAGGTGGCACACCCTATTCTCAAGGGAAGGGATAACCATGGGAGAAGTGCATAAGTATTGGATATGCCAAGTGTACATTTCAACCCCAGTTTAATAAGGGGTGAGCATAGAGTTAGGGAGGTCTCTAGACCCATTCAAATGAGAAGCGAGCCATGTGCAAGAAACGCCTATAATAAGTGGATGGCAATGCGAACTAGTCAATTACGCATCGATATAATTATTAAGGAAAACACTTTTATTAATAGTAGTATTTAGAGTTAGAAACCTATTTGTTTAGGTAAATGATTAATGCTAACTAATCACAATTGACTAAGCATAATATTTAGGATGATACGTAGTAGTATTTTATTGGACTATTATGTGTCAACCTTATAGTTAGAGAGTAGCCACATAGTCTTAGCGGTGGCAATGAGAGAGAGAGAGTGGTGGCAATGAGAGAGAACTTAATTGTAGCACCAATTCTCTCAAACTTGTGTATAAATAGAGGAGCTCTCTTAGAGTATATCATCATCTCATCTCATCTTTTCATCTCCGCAATCTCTTTTCATTTTGCTTATTGATCTTTGTTTTCATTATTCTTCATTAGTGAGAGAAAGATGATAGTTCAAGTATTGTGAGGAAGAAGGTTAGTTGTTATCAATGAGAGCTTGTGAATTTTTATGTTAGTGGATAAGTTGTGAAGCTAGCGTTATTGCGAGAAGGAATTGGTATTGTGTGGAAGCTATAAACTAGGCATGAGGATTCTATCTTTTCTTTTATATTGTTATATGTATATATATAGAACAAGTTATTGTAGAAGCTTAATTAAAGCAATGATTGAGATTGTGTTACTTGTAGAATATACATTCTTGAGTTGATAGAAACTTGATAATCATTATGAATAGATTTACGTACATGTATGTAATAGCTAAGTTAGAGTTGTGCTAAGGTGTGTATCTTTAATATAGAGGAATGACTAATTTGGTTAATCTTGGGGTTAGGTCAATCCGTGGATGGGAATAACCTAGTTAGTCATTCTATTATTAACCTTATGGGACTGGTATGAGAATAAATTAAGTGGCCAATTTACCAAATAAAGCAATGAAGTGGGTGGACATACGACTCACACTCAAAGTATTGATGATGAATTCTTTGGCCAAAGTAGTGTAGGTTGCCACTGTCTACACTGTCAGTTCATTGTGATCCAAGTTTACATACTAGACAGGGAATGACACGCATATAGGTTGTAGCCAATGTATGGTAGCTCTAGTTATGTAGGACACAACACTATGCTCATAAGGCTATTATTTTGACTGTAAAGTCTTGGTTGGGTGGAAAAAACTCTTGAGTGATGCTCTTCCTCATGTAGTTGGTGACTGAAATTTGAGGATGTATGCCATCAAGGACATCTAGACCATTTGTTTTTCTTATGTTTCATTAAGCTCATAGAAGCTTTGTATGTATTCAAATAATCCTAAAGTAAATGGAAGTTTGGAAAGGAAAAATGTAAATACTTTCATATGTTTATGAAAATGATATTGTATACATGATTTATGACGAAATGGAAAAGTTGAAATGGGAATTATTTCAAATATGCATCTCGTTTATGAAATGAAAAAAGGAAAATTTTTATTACTTGTATGTTGGAAATTTATTTCATTCACTCGTGGGTTAAAACTTAGTAGATTGAATGGCTAGAACAATGGGCATGCTAAATTTTCATCCTGTTTGCATTAATTGCTTGAACGTTTCCTCAATGCTATCACAATTTTCTTGGGTTGAAAGGAATTTTCCCTTTATTGGAGATTTGTGGGTATGTTGTTCTTGTATCATATGTTGAATTTTTTCCCACCAAGATAGAAAAAGTTGTATTATATTTTATTATAAATCAATAAAGGTATCTTCAATCACAACCTCCATTATCTTATCAATATTTTTTTATGAACAAATGGTATAATCAACAACACTTGGTCCATTGCAAATTTTGTATGTATAATTTCTAGAGCTCTTCATTTCGACCATACCATTGCAAACAATTAAATCAAAAGTACCACATAGAATAAGTAATTCTTCACCAATTGTGTTAGTATCCCTTTCATTTGTCAAATACCTTGACCATCAATAATTTTTCACTTCAATAAGACATAAAGGGTTATTATCTTCCTTGTTGAATAAGATTCCAATTTGTTGATTAGATGTCTTCGCATTGAAGTCATTTAGATATAATTACTCCAACTTGTTGGGATAAATATGAATGTCTTCTTTTAGTGTTGCAAAAGGGTCCTTACATTCTCTCTCTTTTTTTTAGGTTTTTGACACTAGAGAGGCAAAATAACATGCTGTAATTCTTGTGTGCCTATCGTTCTCAATTTTTTTACAATCAAATGTATTGCTTATTTGGGTTTTATTTCTCCAACTTAATGTTTCTTCCCCATGTATTTTTTATTAAGACCGTCATACCACCATAACCTTTGCCATTTTCAATCACATCGTTCCAAATTACAATTTATGTGTATCCTTCAAAAATAGACAATTTGCACCCATTGTACTCATGAATTTCCACTAGACATATTTATATAGTACCCATAAGATTCAAGCTTTAGGACTTCCCAACATAACTTTAACTCAAATACACTTATTAATAAAAATTTCCACCAAACTATTACTTCATTTACAAAACCTTTACCAAATATTATGACTTAGAAGAAGAAGAAGAAATTATTTTAACGTCCACGAGACTAAATATAGCCCATGGGACAAATCCTTTCACAAACCAACTTCTGCATTTCAACTCTTTTCTTGTTCAAATGATGATGAAAGTGCCTAACGATATTTCACATATATATCGTTATCAAATTCAAAAAGATTAGGCCAACTCAAACATACTTATTAATAAAATTTCCACCAAACTACTACTTCGTTTACCAAACCTTCATCAAACATTATGGCATATAAATCATTCATCAAATTCAAAGGATAAAACAATCTTTATTAATCCATTGAACTTAGAGATTAGTGATTTGACTTAGGTGAACAAAAAATACAAAAGGCAGCATATTGTTAATCATGTTCTGCAACACGTGCTGACGACTGGATCTATTCATATGCACGTGCAAGGGACTAGTTTGAAAAGCCACAGGAATTTGTATGTTACATTTTTTAAAGAAAATGCTGAGATTGCAGCTTGTTTTCACTCTTTAAAATAAATAAATAAATATTATTATAACGCTCCGATATATTTATAACGATGAACATGAGTTAAAGCAGAAACAGAATCTATATTAGTCCAAATAGACGGTGTGCATTCTGATCGGGTTAATTTCAGGAAAAAAACACTCCGCCGAAGGATTTATTGCACTGCTATGCAAATTTAGAGGTTAGCCTGTAAATTCATCAAAATTTGTTTATTTTTTGGGGATAGTATAGTGCTCTGGCTAAATAATTTAACTCTTAATTTAGATGAACAAGAAATTTTCTTTGTCGAGTTTCCGAATTTCTCGGAATAGTGCATTTTTCTGTTTTATGATGCCGCTGCGTTGTTTCAAACGATTGTGTAGAAGGCTAAAAGGCTATTCGTGATTTTGTTTCATATTTTAAAAAGAAATAAAATTTAAACCTAAAGAGGCTATTGTATGAGCTCCAATGTTTGAGCAGGGAAATGCCTGCGCAAATTTTTGCATGCAGCTGATAATAATTTTCATTTTAGAAATTTTAAGCTTCCACAGTCTATAATTTACAAAATTGGATCTCTGCTGACAAAGTTTTTGACAATCGATGATTTGAATCAGACTACATGGTCCCAGGCGTCCATATATTTACAATTATTACAGAATCTAATCTCAATTCGGTATTTGTGGGTATAATAAAGTTCAAACTTTTCGACCTAAAACTTCAGTTCAATGCTTTTGTTTTCAAAATTTAATTCAATAAATTCCTTAATGGATAATCTGCATCTTAGATACCATAATTGAAGGGTATTTCTGTGAAATTCGTTAGGGGCTTGCATCTTGTTTGTCCATTGTGGTACGTTGCACCCAGTGAATTGGATGCAGTAATTCACCCCAATTCAACACTTTATCATGTGTCTAGGCTCTAGGGCATTTGAATCTTGGGCTGCAGTATGTTAGTTTCACTGCTTTATCATTGAAGCTGATTCCATTAAACCTAACTTAAAATTTTAGTAATGACAAAGAAAATCTTTAGTAAACAAAAATCATTGCTTACTGGAACAATCAAAGTAGATCAATTTCAGATTTTAGCTGAGAAATAAATAGCTTTGTTCAGGGGACTTACAAATCAATTGTTATGTGACTTTTTTCCAAGAGAAGATTAAACTATGAAATATCCCGTTATAATTAAAAGGGAGATGAAAATGAGGGATATTATGATCCTTTGATTTAAAGAGGGATTAATAAAGAATAGTTATGAAAACCCTTTAAAGAGGGAGAGGAATAATTATTTATTAAAAAATAATTAAAAGGAAACTCTTGTGAAAAGGTGTGATAGTTTAGAAACCACCCCTTAAAATGTTATATAAAGAATTCATGTGAGAAGAGGGGGCGTGGAGATCACTCAAGGAAGAAGAAGGAGGTGGCTTGGTGGACTATGGGCTTGGAGAAGGGGGTACATTGAGTGTGTCCAACTCGAGGTACAAAGTGCACCTAGGATTTTCTTGGCTAGGGTTGTTGTGCATGTTGAGCAATTACTTTGGAGCATGTTGTATGCATGTTGAGTAATCTTTGGAGCATGATGTGTTGATGCTTGGGAAGTCTCTGTGTTAGTTCTGAATAAGAATTGGTTCCTCATAGATGCGCCATAGCTATGAGGGCCAAGACCATTGGAATCTTCTTAGAATGGAGTGAGAATGACCATTCCAAGTGCTCAAGATTAAGATAAGTATTGGAAACCTTTGATAATAAAAGTTATTGAGAATATAATATATGAATTTGATGATAAAATGACTGATTTATGTGGTTATGTTATTCAATTTATTATGTTAGATATTTCCTTCAGAGTTCTTATAAATAATCACACATGTAGTATGCATTATTATTTATATCTACTTTGATAAAATAATCTATTACAAATAATATCAACTCTAGTATTATTTCCGTTGCAAATATTTGATATAACTCCAGGAGAAAAGTGCCATTACATTTGGTATTAGAGCTTAAATTGCTTAAATTTTAAGACAAATTTTAAAAGATAATTTTTATTAGTCGCCATAAAAAAAATTATGATATAACACTATTGATGTCTACAATTATATTATATTTTCATACCAACCCATATTTTATAAAATTCAACATATCATGATTCATTATACATCAAATAATTTCAAATTATTAATAAATAATCATAAGACTCATCTTTAGAATGATTATCTTAAATATTTGTCAAATGCAATTTAGAAACTTTAATTGTAGCAATAAATTTAAGATTTTTGCTTTATGTATAAACTTAGAAAATATTCATTGTTATAATTGTTTTCTAATCTTACTCTCATTTTGCTGATATTGGCATGGTGTAATGGTTAAGTTGTGTTGTTGTTCTTGCCATCAATGTTCAAACCCCACTGGGTTGTATTGTTAAATGTTTATATCAGGGATGAGGTTCCTCGCTTGTGACCTCACTGGTTGCTTTGGGTCAAAAATAATTGTGACCTCATTTTTTTGACCTATACACTTTATTGCCAATGCAAATCTACATTTAGAGAGACCAAGGAAAGTTGTTGCCATTACATAGATATGAAGAAAGTTGCTACGACTGTAATTTGTAAGTAATATTCCAATTAGTCACATTATTTTATCATGCTCTTATTTTTGTTTAGTTTAAAAACTTAATATTGTTTAAAGATTTTTTTATTTTCTTTAATTTTTTTTTATCATAGTGCGTTTTGTAAACAAATCTTTTATACAATGTTCCAAATGGATGCGTTTTATTGGATGTCCCCAAGATGTGGGGACTTGAGGGTGACATCCCCCAATCATCCCACCACCGTCGCTCAAGGATGTTTCCAAGACGCCCCTTGGTTTGGGGTACTTTGAGATGTTGCAGAGACATTCAGGAGACTTCGAGTCTCCCAACCATCCCAAGAACATCCAAGCATTGACCTTTGACCCCGCCGGGGGATTTTCCCCTAGACCCTTGCAAGGGGCGCTACCCCTTGACCTTGCTAGGGGCTCTACCCCGAAACCCTGCAAAGGGAACTACTCCTTGACCCTGCTGGGGGATTTTCCCCTAGACCCTTGCAAGGGGCGCTACCCCTTGACCTTGCTAGGGGCTCTACCCCTAAACCCTGCAAGGGGAACTACTCCTTGACCCCAAAACCAATGCATTCATTGCCATGTGTTTAATGTTTGTTAGTTTAAAGTTTACTTGGTATGCCAAAGTTCATTTGCAAGTCTTATACATATTCCTTATTTGTCACCAGACCTCTACCCACCACTATTAATGCTCATTGCAATTATTGCCATGTTTTTATGTTTATTAGTTTAAACTTTACTTAGTATGCCAAAGTTTCATTTGCAATTGTTATACATATTCCTTACACATCTTTTTTATAACTAATTTTTCAAGTACTATAGATGTTTGTGCCACCCTCTACCCCGCTGCCTCACCATCCCCCTACCATCCCCAAACTTAGGCCCTTGGTCCCCCATCCTCAAAGTCTGTCCCCATGTCCCCTCGCTTTCCCATCAGAAAACTCTGTAGAACTATACTTTTATATTTGAATTTGTGATTCTTAAATTAATTAAAAATGTATAATTTTCTATTATTAGTGAGCATATTTGATCGAATTTCTCACAAACCAAATTTGAGATCTACTCATATTATTGAAAATTAAGATGGTCAGTGATACTAGTTTTTAAACAATTTTCTCTACAATTAAAGAGATACATTTCTCTATAGATCCCACTATACTTTGTACACTGTACCTAGAGAAACAAATTTCTTAGAGATCCATATGTCTTTTCTTCTTTTAAATAGCTTCAGAATTGTATTATAGGCTCTTTGACAGATGCGCAAACTATAATTTCGAAAATTTGGAAAGTGAAATGCATTGTAGGCTCTTTGATAAATGCTATTTGAACAATTATTTTGACAATTTGTATTTTTTTAAACATCAAGTGAAAAACATTTAAATTGCCAAACTGCCGTAAGATTTTCATATGACAGATAGGGATGACTGTCAAATTTCAGGGCTGGTTGAATCCCATTATTCATCGTAAGGATACTGTTTCAGATTTTCAGCCTCCTTTGGATGAAGATACTTTTCTTGATGTTGACACTTTTATAACTGCTTCAATACCACTTAGTTTGCCACAAAAGGTTCTTTCGAATTCAAGTTATGTGAATATCCTCATCATCATTTGAGCACCACTTTCCACATCTTCAGCAGAAACCAGGAACAATTTCCTGAAAGCAGACTGGAAATGATGAGGCAATCACATGTGCTGTATTGTATTTTTGTTGCGTATTCTTGTTATTTGCACATCTCTGTGTACCTACCTTAATCTAGAAGCTTCCTTTTATATCTTATACTAAATAAATACCTAATATGATAAGAGTCTATAGCTTGCACAGTTATGATTAATCCTTTGTGTTCTTTCTTTCTTGCAATTGTTCTCATATCATAGCTTCATACTATAGATGTTTATTGTGATACATGACGCTAAGTAACTTATATAATCATCGATGTACTGCATGCCCTGGGACCATTTGACTTTATCAACAAATTCGCAAATTCTCAAGCATCGTAACTAAGAATATAGATTTTATCATGACATGTTAATAGATTAACCTGCAAGAGTATTCAACCACAAATCCATTGTTTAACATGGCCTTTGTTTGTTTATTGAAGCACATGAGCTAATGTTATGCAGCTCAGACGAAAACATGAAAAACGGTAAACAAATAAGCAAAGCTAATCTCAAAATTAATTTCACAAATGGTATTTGGAGCCTCAAAATAATAAGTTTTTGAGTTGGATCACAATATATTGTTTCTTGTTGACAAAAGCATCCAAATTACCTAGTTTGTGACTAGGTGTAGATCAATGCGCAATAGCTAAAATCAATCTACTACATAAAGTACTTTGGTTCTGATTCAGAGTTCAGACATTTGTCATTCATCCTATTAACTTCACAAACATGCCTGAAACTAATAGTCCTCTCTTTGATTCACATCGTGTAGATAGTATACGAAATCTCAAATTGCTCTTGAAATTAAGACCTCAAGGAATATAATTAATTTGTCCCTAAATGAGTTTTATTTTAGACCAGGCCTTAGAAACCTTCCGTTGTTGGCTACAAAATGAAGAATTAAAGTTTAACAGTTTAACCTAGAGATTTGTTATACAAGCAATACACTTTTGTAAAGATAAGTTTGTTTTCCTTTTGTTTATGATTCATCAATATCGTAGAATTATTTTCTGATTGACAATTAACATTCTGAAGCTCCTCATGATTGAAGAGACTTTGTTAAGAGTACTTTCCTTTTGGTTATTTTCTGATATGGTAAATTGTTAGCTTTTAATGACCTTAGTTAACCTCCAGATTGTTTTTAATTATACATGTTTGTGCCCTTTCAGAGAAGAGTTTAATAAAGATCCAGGATCAAGCCGAAGTGACAAGAAAGTGAGGAAGACAGTAATCCATGGCTGTGTAAGTAGTCTTCAGTCACGAAAGTTTTGTAGTATCATTGCCACTTGTTGCTTGGCTCATTCATTCTCTTTACTGCTATTTGTTTAGTAAATCTTTGAGGAAGGCTTATCAAATGCTACTACTAATGAAAATGTATGTTAAATTTCATGCTTTGCAGAGTTGCATCAGCTCCTGGTAAAGTTCTAATAACAGGTGCTTACCTCATTCTTGAAAAACCAAATCCAGGGGTTGTCCTAACTACCACAGCGCGTTTCTATGCAATTGTGAAGCCATTGCATGATAGCATAGATACAGGGAGCTGGGCTTGGGTACTTATTTTGAACCTTGTTCAGCTGTCCTTACACATCACGTCTTGATATTTTTTTCAAATATAAATTTTAGGCTTAAATGGACAGGATTTACAACTAGTTGCCTGGACTGGCTTCTTTTTCTCTTTATCATTTTATGACATGATAATTATTGCTTACGAGCATTTTAAATTTGGACTTTTCACAACAATACAATGGACTTTTCACAACAATACAATGAGCAGGAACAGATGAAAAACCATTCAAGTGGTTGACTTAAGATGAAATAAGTCAGAAAGATGACGTGACAAAAGAGAAAGGACCATGCTTCACAATCTATGATGCAGTTGTGCAAACTTAATATTAGAGCATAATAAAATTTTGGATATTTTCAAATATTTCAGTTATCACAATCTTTTCTCTGATGTTTTGTAGATTTCATTTCTAAAACAGCCCTTTGTTTATGTAAAACTCATCATACAAAAATGTGAATTTAAAAGACGTTTATACAAGCACTAGTTTAGGATATTTGGTCTCGTTTTGCTTCATTATTGGCTATAAATAAATTTAATATGCCATCCTCATTTAATTCTAGAAGTTCTTTTGTACCATAAGAGACACTTCATCTTATTCTAGAAGTTCACATGAATTAAAGAATTTCTTTGTTGATGTGGGCCATGTTATATGGCACTTTTGGGATGTAAATCTTGTAATCGTTTTCCTTTGTATTCTTTTTTTGAGTATTTGGGTTGTCTTCATTTCGTCATTTTTATTCTCTCACAGATCCCTCTAGTTATCTTCTTTGACGAGTTACTTAGCCCTTTCCTTTAAGAGGCTATCATTTGTTGACATAAAAATTTCCATGTGATCTCTAGAGCTACTAGGAGGCATTAAGATTCGCATGTCAATGGGGAAAAATTCAGTGAGATTGTGCTTATCTTTGCATATTTGCTACTATGGAACTTAAATCCCCCTTCAAGTTCAAGTATTCTAAAACTTCTTTGTGTTAGCATTGAGGGCTTTCTAGTTCAGCTTGCTCACAATGTAGGTTATAGAGGTAAACATACATTACTAGTTTTCTCTATCTTTAGAAGTTCATTGACCTTGGGTGTTAGGTGATATTTTAGGTGAAGTTGCCAACTCCTCATAGGGTTATTTATTCGAGCTCCATTAGTTGTGGACATTCCCCTGTGGATGTTATCATATCTTATATTTCCCCTTTTGTGAGGTTAGATGATGCTGTTATTAGTTTTCTACAAAGTTGCTGGTTCCGATATGGTACGGGTATTGGAACCTGATACGATGGACAAATTTTTTTTCCTTGGGTATGGGTATTGGAATACATGTATGTTCAAAATTCTAAATTATGGGAACAATGATACTCACATTTGCCAATAAATAGAGTATTTGAATACCTCATATTCATAATTTGCAAAAATGAAAATTTTGAAGTTTCAAAATGTCATTACACAATGAAAAGTTAAAATTACAATCAATTTTTAATAGTCTTCATATTCTTCCTCATCAAAAGCATCAAGGTCAATGTTTGATTCAATTTCAATTGAACCACAATCAATTGGAGTGCCCCTCCCACTAGCTGTGTCATGTGTAGAAGTTGCCTCATCTATAGAGACTTCAGCCCACATCCTTTTGCACGTGACAGCTAGTTGTGAATTTTTTTCCATCAAGCCCAAATCAAGGCCTTTGAAACCACACAAACCTTTATGATACATGCCATTTTCATAATTTTATCACGTAAAGGTGAAATTATGTACATAGGCATTTTTTTGTTTATAAAAATGTTTTAAAAGATTTTTTTTTTTTGGTTTTCTGTTTTTCTTTTGGGCAGCCCCTGGGTCTGCCTAGGTTTGGCCAAAGTTCCTCTCTAGAGGGACCCTGGGCGAACCCAATGAGGAACCAGCCAAGGACTAGGACTAGAATTGTACGCATATGGGTACAGGAGGGGTTTTTAAAGGAACTCGTAACATAGGTTTTCTATCTTGAGCTTTGTTATGAACATGTGACCATGGTAATTTCTAGATTTGGAATTCAACTTTAATCTTAATGAAATGCTTGTTTCATTGGGTGATCTTTCTCTCACATGGTTGTTTGTACTTGTAATTGGATTATATGTTTTGGTGTTTAAACAATTTATCATTAATCTCTTTAGTTGTATATACATTTTTAATGTTGAGGGACTTTTCAGATTTAAGAGATTCTTTCTCCCAATTTTTTTATTATAACTAGATGTATTTTTTGAGTCCCATTGACCTATTGAGGTTATTTATGAACATTAATATTACTTCTTCCTTTCTTTAAGTAGTTATAGCTGGTATGAACCACAATATTTCGAGAGCTAATAGATTCTATCACATTTTGCCTTCTAGGAAATGAAGATTGAGAAGTAATTTATTTGTAGGGTCCCATATGATTGAAGGAAGATATCTTTGTTTTCACAAAGACTATGGAGGGTCTCTAAGCAACCTTTTTTGTTGTTGCAACTAGAGGACCATGGCCCTTTACCTCATGTAAGTAGTCATTTCCAGATCTGAAGCTTTATAGGGGACTACTAGGACTGTCAGATCGGTTACCTTTTCTCAGCTTATTCCAATTATTAGAGGTCTCAAACACCCTTTTGATAATGTAATTACCTATTGAAATGGTTATAGATTAGTGAAAGATGCCCCTCCTTGTGGATCATCTAGGTGCCCTTGCTCACTTGTATTTGTTCTAGGTATGGGGAGTCAACAACTCACTATTGCTCACACTCTGGGACTAGGAGACAAGTTCGCATTGTTGATTATTTTTTCATGTGTGGAGAATAATTAAATCTAATACTGTAATAGCTCGTAAATGGTGATTTAGGGATGTTAGTTCTTCTATTGTTAACTTTGTACAAGTTAAAGCCAACCTTGACATCCACCGCTCTCCTTCTCTCTCTCTATCCCTTGATTGGTTATGTTCTTTTCAATCTACACACTATTTTTTAGTACAATTTGTGGTTCCCTTCACTATTAGAGAGAGGGGTCCCCTATTCCTTTTTTGTGTTTTGCCACAACCAAACCATGCTAACCAACAATTCTCTTCCCTGTCAACATTGCTTTCTTTTTCTTTGTTTCATCATCTTTATGATCATGTGTCGTTTTTGAATCTCTAGGGTTTTCCTGCTTTGCCCCCACTCTTAGGTCTTTTATTGTTCAAGTTGTAGTTACTTTTTCAGTTATTGAATTTATTTTAGCAGTCAAGCATTGCCTCATAACTTGATTGTGAGTCCCATTGACCTATTTTGGTTATTCATGGACATTAATACGACTTCTTTTTTAATATGTGTTCCATGTATTATGATTGACATGCTCTTTGTATATTCATGATATCAGTTTGTCTTTAGAGGACCTCCACTATGTTGATTACAGATTCTTTTTCCCTTTCTAAGCATAATTGTGTCTTATCGCCATAGTTTAGATGTTGTTTTCCATGGTCCAAATAAGTGGGATAAAACTTTAACCCATTGTCGTGGTTCATCCCACTTAGATACTTGCAAATAATGGTGAATTACAAGATGTTTGACAATGATGACACTTGTACACAATTTGGACTATGTTACTAATCTAAACCCATTGCACTAAGAGGCATGAAGGCCATAAAAAATTCACATTTGGAGATGGAATTTGCTTGTCATTAGTTGTTATGAAGGTGTCACTCATTTGGTTTCAACTAACTTGTTTTCACTCTTCACTATCTATCCCAAACCATCAATATTGAAACTAATATTGAAACTTTAAGCACACATCGGACAGTTACAACCATTTGGTTTAACTTCAATTACATGTTCTTCTCTACATGGCTTAATTTGTCCAACTTATGGGGATGATCTGCATGCATTTTGCTGGGAACAATGTCAGAAGTAATGTCCCTCCATATCAGTGGCTTACAATTGTTACCATGTCAGTGAATTGTAAAACTATTTCCACAAGATGATTTACAGGATTTAGCCATCTTCTGGACACTTTACAGATGTCAAGAAGATGCAAAGGTTCATATAATTGTGTGAGACTTTTGAGGTATCAACCACCACGATTATGAAATACAAATGTCACTTAAGCAAGTGTTGCATACTATTCCCACAAGATGGCATGGCGACATGAGCCACCATGTGGACAGGATGTAGATGTCCACCATGGGAACTAAATCTCAGCCAAAATAAAGCGGTATTTATGACAACAAACAAATTTTTTCAATGGCATTACAGTAATCAACACAAAGTCATATCCAGAATTTAGTTTCAGGCAAAACAATTGCAGCAGTTAAAATAAAGGCCAACAATGATACAATCAACCTAACTGATGAAATTAAATCTTTAGCTTGGAGCATATAATTGTCAACAGCAATCGATTTCTGTACAAACAATAATCAAATGGTATGGCCAATAATTTGGTTTAATATTGGCAAACTCACTAGTTTCAAGATAGCTTTGTGAATGTGAATACTTGGACTATGCCAAATACTCACTTTTGCCCCAAGTCCTTACTGTTGTATGGAGAGAGAAAATAGTTTTGAGCATGATCATTAATGAGATTCGTTTAATGCTATGCATGTGTTAAATGCCTTAAACTAGGACTGATGTAATATGAGTTGGCCTAGTTAGTTGCACAAATGTCATAAATGTTGTCATAATTGTTTGGAGTAGTCAATGGTCAACATCAGTCATTGCCTGGTCAAATAATTGTAATTTATGTACAAGCAACAATGAAGTGGCATAGATGACAATTTGGCTTAATTCTGGCGAGTTCATTAATTTCACATATATCTTTGTCCATGTTGTTTCTCTAACAAAGTCCAAATCCCTACTTTTGCCTCAAAACCTTGTTGGTGAATGGAGAGAGAAAATTCTTGATTATGGTCATCAATAAATTTATATTTTACTACATTATTTGTTCATTATTTCAAGTATTAGTTATATTAGAAGGAAGAGTAAATATTTGCTGTTGATGTCTTAAAAGGAACTGTGTCCAATTTAAGATATTCATTCCCTTAGACCCCACTAAAGGCAGGATGAGACCACAACGTGATTAGGATTAAGAGATTAGATGATCTATAATGTTGGTGGAACAATGAGAATGAAGAAGAAGACTAAGAGAGCTTGTTAAAAAGATGCCATTAGTGCAAATCTGAAGTTGAAGTCTATCTTGAAGTAGAAGTTGAAGTCAGAGAGTGAGTCGTAGTTGTAGTGGGGAAAACAAATGTGAAAAATTTCCACTACAAACAATCACACAAAGGAATAATGGAAGGAACAAGGCACCTTCCATTACAAGACAAAGCTTGGTTTGATCTTGTAGGCCAAGTTGAAAAGTCGATACAATCTACCTTATACAAGAGAAGTTGGGAGTATAAAGACTCTTTCAGAGATAGAGAAAGAGAAGTGTATGAGAGCAACCTTTGAGGCATAGAAAATTTGTCAACTGAAAGGGGAAGAAATTGAGCCAAAAACCCCAGGGCTAAGATTGTATAAAAGAGACCAATTTACCAAATTTATTCTTTCCTCCATACAACCACCCTATTTCCCCACTGTACAAACTTCAGTGGATGTGTTTTTAAAAAAAAATCCTTTCACCGTATGATTCAGTCCTTACATGTTGACTGTATGATAGAAAAATGAAAATCCAATTAAAGTTTTAAACAATATATCAACCTCCTTTATTACTGTAGGACCACCTGCAACTTTTTTTGACGTCACATGGTCCCTATTTGAAGTTATCATACATCTTCAAAATAGATCCATATGACTTCTTGGCTACTCTGCTTCTTCCTTCACAGTGCAATTTTCCCGACATATTTTCAATCATTCAGTTTTTGCCATATAGGAAGGATATTTAGGACAAATGATTGTGTTATGTGGCCTCCAACTATTTCGTCTCTTGTTGTACGACCTAATCATCTTATCCTGATGTGGTACAACCTATTCCCAGAAATTGTACTATATGATTTCCCTAGGAGAAACTTCAATCCTTAAATTTTGATGTACATTTTGTGTATCTTGCTGAAACAGAAGGTAGTTCTTCTATTGCAACTTTATAGCATTTTACAATTGGTTTTTCTCAGCCTATGATGTTGGTACAAATATAGTTGGTGAATTGGATGAATGTACATCCGTGGAATATGGGGATACTAAACACATTTTCATGATCAAAATGCTTCTAAAGTGCTTGTAATACAGCTTTGGTTTAGTGATAGGTTGGCTGCTTGTAATATAGCTTTGGTTTAGTGATAGATTGGGTTCAACATTTTTAGACTTTTATGTTCATTTAGATTGGGCTCCTTGTTTGTTTTGAACTCAGCCATAGTTCATTAAATTGTATGGCCATTGGCGATTGCTTCTCCATATATCAGTCCATGTTCTGGCTATGTTGGTTCTACTAATATTTCACGTACATTTCAATCTGCTGATGATCATAGTTTCCTTCATCGATTTTCCTTTCTATTGCCATATGAAACAATCACTTCAGATCTTTGTTCCTTTTCCATTGTGGAATGCTCACTAGTGGTGGAACAATTAGCTTATGATCAGGCTATTCAGGCTGCCTGCAACAAGCATCAACTTAGAGGCCCCCCTTGTTAGATCACACTATCACAAGTTTGGCAAACCTATCCTATTGTTACTTTATTACTTTTTTTTGTTGTTGTCTGAAAGATGACTTTTCTTTGGGGGGATGATTTAATCGACATACAATGCCTTTATTATGTTTTATTATCTAACTATGTAATTGTCTGTTGGATTTCGGTTAGTGATAGGAGTGAGTTGGTATACAGTTTTGTTGCTTGGCAAGTATTAGGCTCTTTAAATAGATTTTACATAGTTTGGGAAAGTAGTTTGATCCATGGCTGATCATCTTTGGTCTAATAAAGATATAGTTATTACCGTATCTATTCATTATAGTTTGGGAAAGTAGTTTGATCCTTGGCTGATCATCTTTGGTCTAATAAAGATATATTTATTACCAAATCTATTCACTATTTGAAGTATAGTTTTATGAGAACAAAGAGTAAATAGATGTTATGTTGTAAATGCCATATACTAGGTCTAATGTGACACTTGTTGGCATAGTTGGGTTTACAGGTGTAATAATAAATGATATCACAATTCTCAATTTGGCCAGAAAGAAAGAAAGTTATACTCAAAATCATATGATTTCATTTTAAATATTACAATGTTATTTTGTTTAGGCTTTAACAACATTGACTATTATCCATAAACGTTTCTTGATTTGATGTACATAGTTTCGTTAATTCTGATGTTGAATCCATCTCCATCTGCATGAAAACAGATTGCACTTATTACTGCCTTAGTACTGCGAATTGTAGCTTCACACAAGATTCTACTTGTACTGGTCATGAAACCCCGATCCTTAACCTATTTATTGATAGAATAATGAGATAAAAAATGATTTATGATGACAATGTAAACAAATATTCTTGTGTCTATTTGGGATCTTATGTTGCATCCCCGTGATTAGGGTTTCTTGCAATCTAAAAATAATGTTCCTTACAGAATCAAACTTGAAGAAAATCACCCATTCTGACGACACATGCATGTGTTCCAATGTATTGCTTGATTTCTTGGATTGTTTGTTGACTGAAGTTTGATTTTAGTGGCTTGAGTTGTGAAGTATTATCAAATGCACACTTCACGGAAGCAGAGACCGACCTCACTTAAACAATTTGACCAAAGAACCACCATTGTGACTGAGGATGCACCCAGTTGAACAATCTGAATAGAGTTGAATCCAACTTTGTCCTATCAAAGTAGTAATACAATTAGATAGACAGATTTTGTGGCCATAACTGAAATACATCCAGGTGTGATTCAGTAGATGTTGGATTTGATTATGTCTTTTAATCAGCAGTCAAATCATCTCCAAGCTTCTCTAATCCATTGACTAGACTGTTGGTAGATCATATAATGTGTTCCAAGGTTGATATCTCCTCTAGCTTTGTGTAATTTCTCCTTTTTGAAGTCCACATCTTATACAAAACAACAAATAATGGGATTTACTCCAAATGATTTTGGTGTGGTATAAGATGCATGCATGAGAAAAGAATATTGCTTACTCTGAAATTGGTGAACTTAGTGATGGTTCATTTTACCTTAAGAGCAAGAAGAAATTCATGTGCACATATAACTTTTTTCATTATAGTCCCATTCTAGAATAGGGAAAACATTTTATAGAGCATATTCAGAGTGGACAATCTAAAACTATTCTCTATTCTTATTCCTTTGTTTTTTGCTGTACATCTGCAATTGCAGTTCTACTTTTCACTAGGCTCAAGTATTTCATTCGTTGTTATTTCACAGCTAGCTCTACTTTTTTCTGGGCTCAAGTATTTCATTCGTTGTTATTTCACAGCTAGTTCTACTCTTTACTGGGCTCAAGTATTTCATTTATTGTTATTTCACAGCTATGGACAGATGTAAAATTATCGTCTCCTCAACTCTCAAAGGAAGGTCTTTACAAGCTATCCCTCAAAACTCTTAGCCTGCAGAATGTCTCATCTTTGAGGTATAGCTATTACATCCTTTACAGTGTTACTTGTTCCATGTGCATCTGGAGGATGACAGATGGCTTATGGTGCACATAAAATTGGTATTTTTTTCTTATCAATTTATCACTAGTCTGTGGTTATCTCTTCGGTTCATATTTTCTTCTACAACTTTTGTCCTTTCACATTTTACTTACTCATTATTGGAATTTTTAGATTCAGCGTTATTGCATGTGTTATTCTATTATGCAGCACATAACCACATTGTGGCTTCTTGCAATTAACAATACTTTGGACTGTTTAATGGGGAAATGATAATTATCTCTTGGATGTGCAGTGGAAATGGCAATCCGTTTGTGGAACAAGCAGTGCAGTATGCTGTGGCAGCTGCAAAAGCAAATTTTGAGAATGATAATGGCAAGCATGACACACTTCTCAAACTTCTTGTACAAGGTGCTCCTGTTTTGCACACTCTTACACTCTTGGACACTTTCTAAACATTTTTGTCACCCTGTAGGATATGCAGACTGAAATACTATACCATCCAATGGCACTATTTTCTTCTTTTAGTTATTGTTTTGTTGAAGTGATCAAATCAATGGCATTATCAAAGATGATTTGACCTGAATGTTAAAAAAAATCTTGCCATGCAGGGTTTGATATCACCATTTTAGGTAGCAACGACTTTTATTCATATCGCAAACAAGTATGTTTTTCTTAACTTTCATATCATGATGGAAAATTTGCTTCACTTGATGGTAACTTCTTTTTGTTTGGATTCTATTTATAGAAGATTATGAAACATTTTTTGTTCCATTCATGTGGTTAGTATTTTACTATTTTCCATAGATGCATGTTGTAAGATAGACACACTGATCTGGATCGTAGGAGGTCTGGAGGACAATCCTATCTTAGCGAAAAACAAGATTATAGAATATACATAGGAAAACATAAGACACTGTTAACCATTACACATTAATGCACAGCAAACTTTTAGTAATAATGTTCTACCTATATTCAATAGAGAAACAAATGGGTTACAATGGATATTACTGACAGCAATGCTGAGAATGAGAATTCCCATGACCAGAAAAGGGTGATCACATTATACTGCTTTGCCTAGACTATTCTTCCGTTATCCAATCTCTAACTTCAAGAATCAAATGACTTTATGTACAATATAAATGAAAGTAGTTACAAGACAACATAACAGTTCATATTCCATAACCATTTGACCCTCTAATTGTTGATGGTTTCTGTTACGTTGTGTAGGTGCCACTTGTGTGAGGCTGTTAACTGCACAAATGATTTCTAGGTGGTGTTTAAAGAGTTGCAGGTTCAATTGTGGTGGTGTGTGTTATGTCCGTAACTGAGATATTATCTTACTTGACAAATTTTCAAGGCAGAACACAATGCCTAGTGCTTTTTAGTAACCTAGTTTCCAGTAGGAGCAGGTTGAGAAGATATAGTGGTTAGCGTGAGAATAATATTTCAATCTATTACATTTACTGGTGGCATGCTGCACAGTTTACAATGCATGCAAATAAATTCTTCAACTTTCACAGAGCTAGTTCTAGCAGCGGGACTTTAAGAGCAAATATAAAAATCTACAGCTATGGATTTAAATGATGAAATGATACTTGATCAATCCTGGAAGTTTATACAAAATATCTGCTGAAACCCTTCTAAAATATATTATGGCCATCAAAGAAATATCTGATAAAGCCCAAAGACAAGTCTCAAAATAAGACAAATATCAAATGTTTGCAGCTGTAATAAAACCACTGAATGGCTGTTGCTGGAATGTGCAGAACAGCAACTACAATGCACCAAAAGTATGGCAAACTGACTTCAATGATTATTCCCATACATTCATATGCAGTAACCTGAAAAGTATGCATGGTAGTCTAAGTTGCTGGTACAGCTGTGGATACGGGATATGGGTACGCCGGTACGTCAATTTTTTTTCCCTTGGGTACGCATGTATTTATATATCTAGAAAAAGTCTAACCACTTGAGGTAGATTTAGAGAGCACTTATGGCAAAGACAAAAGGAAATAAGGGAAAAAGAAATACCAAGAAGGGTATTGATGACAAAGCACCAAATGCAAAGTAATAAAGTGATAAATAAAACACCCTTGGCAACAGAAATGGATCTTTGAAAGAGAAAACTATCCTGTAAGTAATGAAAAGATGAACTTAGAAGAGGAGTCAAAACAATATGATGAGAATGATGATGAGGAGAGTTTTGAGGAAGAACTCTATTGCACCATATATGAGATTGAAAAACTTAGAAAGAAGAACCAGAAACTAGAGCTACATCTTCAAGAGAATTTTGAATCTGATAAGGTTTAGTATGAAGTCTTGACGAATCCGAAAAGATAATCATATTTCTAAAAGCTCAAATTGAATAAAAAAAGAATTGAAGAAGAAATGAGAACCCAATTGAAAGTCAAGGAAGAAAACTATGAAAGGTTAGAAATTTGAGATTGCTTCTCTAAGGAAGGAACTAGAGAAAACAACCACCAAGTTGAACAAAGGCCTCAAGGTCAAAATGAGCACCAAAACACTAGATGACATCATTAATGGGCAAAGATCACCATCAAATAAACAGGACTTGGCTATAAAGAAAATCAGACATTCAAGGAAGACTCCAAGGAGATTCCTAAGAAAACAAATGAGGGAAATACAAAAAGCCTTGAAGACACTTTCAAAAGCCCTATCAAGAATGAAGGTAGCAAGAAGACAAAGATTCCTAAAGTTAACAAGGACAATTTCAAGAAGACGTTTCCTCGAAGGCAAGCACATATATACAAGGTCAAGAATACCTTTAATGGTTATTGCTATTCATGTAATCATTTCGGGCGTAGAGTAAGGGATTGTAGAACACATAGGAGATATGATTATGGTTGGCACAAAAATAAAAGACCTTGTTGATTCTCAAGTAAGAACTGCAATACATATGCATCTTTAAGGAATTATAAATCATATGTTCCTTTAGTGAATTATAATGTTATATGCTACAAATGTAGTAACTATGGACATATAGCACAACATTGTAGAAGTGGTTTTTTGAAACCACCTAAAGAGTACAAAATGAAGGATACCATGAACAAACAAAAAGGAAAGCCTACTAAGGTATGCAGAAGGAAACGAGCAAGATAATGAGAAGAATAAAAATGATGAATCTATGATTATGCATTATGCACTTCATGCACAAATTTGAGAAGCACGAATTTAGGGGGAACTTATCATTACACTATCATTCAACTTTATGGAAAAGACAACTCAAAAGATGAAGTCTCATAGAATATTAGAGAAAGAGAAGTCATACTTGGAGAGAAGGATGAGAATTCTATTATGGTAGTAGCAAACTACATATTAAAAGGAAGTGAAGGAGAATCAATGCCAAGATGATAAAGAGCTTAGAAGGCTTAAGGCAATGAGAGAGTTTTTCAAAAGTTTGATAGGAGGATGAGAATAATTCAAAGGAGTCTTTTCTTGAAGAGTATGCTCATATCTTTGTATTTGACATTTTTGCTAGAACAAACAAGCATGGGTTGGCAAAAAGCAAAAGAAATTGATAATGGAAAGTTGATGGTTGTGCTTGTTCAACTTCACATTAAAGATGTTCCTATTAATTTAATGATGCCATAGAAGACATGGATTGTATGATGAGCATCCCTTCACCATTAATGTCGAAAGAGGAGAGTTACGACAAAGAAAGAATGATGGCATTGATGTCAAGAGGAGGAATTATGAAAGGAACCTTGAAAAGCAACGTAAGTATGAAACGAAGCAAATTACATCAAGGATCAAGGGAGTTAAGGTGTCATATGAGCAATCCAAATTTATTGTGAATAATAGCAACAGAGAAGAGTATATTGACTTGGAAGATAATGAAAGAGTAAAGTTCCCATGAGCAGCCCTTGGAAAGAGAAAGGTCATTAGAAGGTCTTGAAGAAAGTAAAGTAAAAGAAGGAAATGAAAAAAGAGTTACCATTTGAGAGAAAATAACTGAAGAAGAAATCCCCATACAAGAGGATAGTGCAAACATGAAAGACAATTATTTAGTTGCAGCAATCAAGAAACTAGAGGAAGAGAAGGAGGGTGAGAAGACTCTTGCAAAGAGATCAAAAGGATGATCTTCATCTGGCAGCCATGGATAGAGGAGGAAGATTTGAACATGCATAAAAAAGTGATGGGATAGCTAAAATTCCTAACTTGTGAAACTCGAGGAGATGATCCAAATTCTTTTGAAAGAAGCAAGTCACCCAAGAAAGAGGAGTACTAGAGAAAGGGGGAGCATTAGAGAATATCCAACAAAGGGAGAAGCATATATTACATTGATGTAAGTATCAAAGAATATGCTTATATGTTTCCTATGATTTATTTGTGGACAGAAGTTTTAGTAACATCCCTTTTCCATTGACGCCAAAGGGGGAGAGATATAGAATGGAGAAGAGTTAGAGAAAAGAAAGAAAATTATGTTGCCATCAATGACAAATGAGGAGATTGTTGGAAATATTGTCATTGATGTCAAAGGGGTTCATTCTTGTCATTAATGTCAAATGAGTATGGACAAGATCATATTGTCATTGATGTCAAAAGTGAAAAAGAATATCATTGATAATAAAGATGTTTAGTTGAGATTGATGCCAAAGTATACATGGCAAGAGATTCCAAAAGGGAGTGTTTCATAGAGTTCTGAAAACAGACAATCTGCTAATAAACAATAATGGCAATCTAAAGGTATATGACTTTGGTCTATGTGCATTACAAACAAAAGAAGACTTCGATGGTTTATATGTCAACCGATCATAATATCACATATATACTAGTTAAAAATGATGACCATCTTTGAAGACATAATATCTACGTTACCCCAAGTTTCCGAGACGGGGGGACGAGTTTCCGGGACGGCAAATTTTTTTGCCAAATTTGGGGACGGGGGGGGACGGCAAAGGGGACGGCTGTATAAAATATAGGGAAAATTTAAAATATATAGGAAAATTCTAAATGTTCATATGAAAACATGGATAAAGCATGCATCTATACATTATATTCATATGAAAACATGGATATAGCATGGGTATGATACTATGAAAACATTTTAGAATGCAAACATCGAACATACAACATTATCAATAAACTCAATACTCAATATGCACTCATAATTCAGAATTTCAATTCATTCACATTGTCAATATGCATATCATAATAGATATTAAAGAAATAAAATACATAATGGAGCCTAATCAGACTCAGAGGTTAAATTTTCACTACTTCCATCAGCGCAGTTGCCCCCTATATTTTTTGACGGGGGTTTGGGGGCAGCGCCCCCAACTTGGGGTCAAGGGGCAGCGCCCCTTGCGCGCTCCCCGTCGCGATACAGGGCGGGGTCGAGGGGCAGCGCCCCACGAGGCCAAAAATGCTTTTATTATTTTATATAGGCGTCGGGTGTTATTTTTCTATTGGCAAAAAACCCTTCATGAGATATTTCACTCCCTCAATTACGCAAAAAACATCATTAAAAAAAAATTGAAAATACGACTTTTTTTATTTTAATATTTTTCCCTAGCCCTAGATGTGGGGGACGTCTAGCCATCCTCGGGACGGCTGGTACGTCCCCAATCCGTCCCCAGCCGTCCCCGAGACGTACGGACGTCCCCCACAGCTAGGGAAGCCGTCCCCCCCGTTTCGGGGACGTCCCCTCAAAATTTTGACAATTTGGGGACGGGGGGGGGGACGTCCCCTGGCCGTCCCCAAGTCCCCGAAACGTCCCCGGGACTGGGACGAGGGTTTTCAGGTAGGGGACGCGTCCCCGGGTTTCGTAGCATAATATAACTGTCACAATGAGAGCTCCATGTATGCAGAAATCTGTAATGTCAAAAAGCATTTATATGGTGTGATTACCATGTTCCTCAAATGGATATAGATTGCAACGGTTAATCTATATGATTAGTAACAACAATAATGACAAATATACTTTAAAGCTAAAACATATATGATAATGCACCAAGTGTTTTGTTAAGGATAAAACATACAACTTAGTCTCTAAAATACATACCCGATGGAGTGTATAACAATTATGATGACAAGGGGTAGCAACTAAGGATTCAGCACGTTGACTAATGATTAAGATATAGACCAGTGAGTACAAAGATTAATGTGCATTCAAAGAAGATTAATATGTTAAGCAAACAGCAATATGTTAAAGCAAACAAATTATATCCAAAAAAAGGTGTGATCATATTCCTAATATGTGCGAATTCATGGAAGGGAACAACTTAGTAGTGTGTGTTTATAACAATTATTATGTGTAAGGAAAAATCTCTATGTTGATTAAAAGCAATGATTAGTAAAGGATAAGACATGTCTCTTCAAGGGAATAGCTATTCCAAAAGGTATGACTTTTAGGAGATAAAGGCATAAATAGAGCTGAAGAATAGTGGTAAAGTGTGTGGGGTGTGTGTTTCAAGGGAACAAAGAATGTGCACCAAGGACCATTAATGAGAAGATAGACAACAAGTTTTGATAAGAAGAGTTTAAGGTTGCAGATTTAATGAAGTATGAGAAGATTATCTCAGATTTGATGAGAGTATGAGGAGTTCATAGCAGATTTTGTGTTAGTTTATTGTAACTTAGTGAGGAAAATAAATAAGGATTCGAATCCTTATAGGGCTGGGCCCTTCTTCTAGATGTAACGTGGAGACTCAGCTGGGTCCAATTCCCATGTAACGTGTAGATTAAGCAATTGATGTCTATGGGGCTGGGTCCTTTTCCCATGTAATGTGTAGATTAAGCAATTGATGTCTATAGGGCTGGGCCCAAATGTAACGTGCGGACAAGCAATAGGGCTGGGTCCAAAAGGTAACGTGGCACAAATTGCAAGTTATGTAGGCCCCAAATTGGGTGCCAAAGTTCAAAGTAGAATATGTAAAATAAAGAGAATTGGTTAAGGCCAACTTAGAAGACTTAAACATGAATCTTGTATACAAACAAGATTCATTTTACACAATAGACATTCATATTATTCATTGCTAGCCTTATGTGAATCAGCCTTCAAAGAGCAGCGAACTATCTTCTTGTGTCAGCAATTCATTCCTAGGAACAGCGAATTGTCTCAGTGGCAGCGAATCATATCCACAGTCAGCAAATTCACTCCTATGCTCTATGAATGATTTGCATGATAGCAAACATCAAATCTCGATAGTGCAGATAAGTCTATCAAGCTATTCCTTGTGCCCTAGTTTGGAATCTTCATTCTACTGTTCTTATTTATATGTTGCTTCAAGTGCAGTAAGCAAAGTTGTATGCTGATATTGTCTAATATAAACTTGGATCTTGTTGCTGGGTTTTTCACTTCCAAGAGGGAGGTTTTCCCAGGGTAAACTTGTGTTGTGTGCCCTTTCTATTTGTGTGCTTTGATTCTTGTAACTGCATTATTATTTTCTGCTCATTATTGTTAATCTGATCACGAAAATCAACATTTTGAAGAAGAAATTATAGAAGATTTGTGGAAAAGATTATAGCAGATTTGTTGAAGAGATTATAGCAGTTTGAAAAAGAGATTTACAGAAAAAGTTGTGAAGAAAAAGGTTATCCATCATCCATTGAAGAAGAAACATTGATAAGGTGGGGGGTTGGTGCCTCTAGTGGGGTAGTGCTTATGAATTGAATGAGGGGTTGGTGCCTCTAGTGGAAAAGTTCTCATGAATTGAATGAGAGATTGGTGCCTCTAGTAGGTTGAGCCTACACAATTTTAAGAGGTTATTATATAAACAAGTAATTTGCTGTGGTTTTCTTCCGCAAGGATTTCCACGTATATCTTGTGTTCTTTTTGTGTTGCATGATAGTTAGATATTATGTGAATGATAATGTGCAATGGATATGTTTATGAGATTAAGTTATGTGCTTATGAAATTAAGTTGAAAAAGTAAAAGTTTGTTGTTATACTAATTCACCCCCCCTCTCAGTATAACTGTGTGCTCGTCAAGGAGACCATAGCGTAGAGATTCAACGATGTAGATCAAGAAGAGAAGGCCAAAGACAGAAAAATACTACAAATCATTTTTTTTTTGCTATCAATCACATCTTGCCCCAAAGAAATCCTAGGAGTAGCAAAAGCATAAGGAAGAGGTAGTTTTCTTTGGAAAGAACCCTTCATCTGCTTAGAAACAACAAAAATGGTAGGGATAGAGGCATGCACCACATTAGTAGAGGAAATGTGGCAAGGGGAGGGCCTTAGCACAACAATAATGCTCCCCATTGCCATAGCTTGCGGCAAAGCATCCCCAGTTGAGTGAAAAGAGGACCCGACAACAACACCAAGGCCCACCCGTAAAAGAGAAGCGTCTTCAGGGGAAGGCACAATAGGCAGTTCCACGACAACCTTAGGGCATGCAAGCAAGGGAGGAAACTCCAACAATACAAAAATGAGAGGGTGGTCTTTATGTGAGAAAACTAGGCAGGATGGCCAAATAGGAGTGGGTGGGAGTTGCCATGCAGGAGCGGGCGGGAATGAAGTTATTTAGTTGAACACTATTCAATTTTTCTTTGTTAGTTGTGTGTATTTTATGGTTTTCCAAATGCAATAACCCACCAAAATTGATTCAACAAAAAATTGAGTATTATTTTTTTTTTCCCTTTATTATGTTTTATTCAATTGCATACTCTGGGCATCCATCCAATTAGGATTAGGCATTCATCCATTCGGGATGAGCTTCTAACCATACGGGTTAGGCAATTGTCCATACGGGACGTAAATTCCATCTATCCAATACGGGATAGGCATCTACCCATGCGGGGTAGGCATCCATCCAAACGGGATAGGAGATGCTCTGGCCAGAGACTTAGACTCATCGGGACCATTCGGGTCCTGAGCCACTCACTAAGTACTACATTCTTCTAGCAAGAATTCACCGAGGTCGCCGTCCTTAGGAGTAATTTAAAAATAACACAAGCTTGAATTCCGCCTCGGAATTTGGCTTAAAGCCTCGGGAAGTCAAGCGAATCCATACGGGATTCCTTCCGAGTATGCATCGAATTAAATTGATTATCTATATATATTTTTTTCATTTAGGATTCTTACTCAACCAAACCTAGACCCCACCCACGAACGCCTGAGTACGAGGGACAACTCCGTCCCAAGACTGCCTACATACCCGCTTCGGCACGGGATCAAGGCGTAAAGTATGTAGTTCTATTTTCTAATCTATGGTTTGATGTAAACTGATTTTGTGGGTACGCAACCCTTTCTAGGGTCAGTGTCCCAGACAGTTTCTCTGTGGTTGCTACCCACGATGGTAGCACTTAAGCGAAGGCTCAAGATGGCCTAATTGCTTGTGGCCTAAACAAAATAACTAGACCCTAATACTTATCATGAGCGTCACCCAATTGCAAATCACCAATATCCCTTCGAGATGAATAAATAAATAAAGAAGGTAAATTTCATGAGAGCTTTTAACTTGACCATCCCTAAGAGGGGTTTACTATGGTTTATCTCAACGGATGTGAAATTCTTTTAAAAGTTATCTTATTAAATTATCGATCCAAGAGGGATTACCCGCCCCTTGGATTTTTAACTTCCAAATGTCCCTTATTACTCCCCGACGATTTATAGGGACGATGCCACAGACGTCGTTAATGCAGCTTTATTAGGCGTTAAGTGTAGTAGTTCAACACGACGGCATTACCCGTAAGCGTGACCCAGAGGCACCATATATACCGAACGCTGCTAGTTTTGGTTTTCCAACTTCCTTTAATTAGTTATCTAACTACAAATAACAAAAAATGAAAGCGTAAATAATTGAAGTAACTACTTGAAGTGTAATTTGCATAACAATGAAACTTGCATAATAGTAATTGCATGAAGATATAATTATTCTATAAATAATTCGCATGCTATGAATCCAAAATAACGATTAAATTTAAGCATTTGTATTAAAGACCAATCAAGTGTCCTAACGATTCTTAATGGGTTGAGTAACTTAATTTTAAAAGAATATAGTCTACGATTTTAAAACTTACTAAGGCAATTTAATTATGAGCTTGCTACATATTAGCCCAATTTTTCTAAGTCAAAATACAATATCTTATAGCTTACACAAAAAAAAGAATTCATTATTCCTAAATGCCATTTCTATCAACTAAAATAATAAATTTTTTTTTAATTAAATAACAAGGGATATTAATTTACATATAAAAAAAAATTTCCAATTTAAAATTTCAACTTACAAATTTGAATTAAAAAGAACTTTTAATTGAATAAGTTAGTTCTTTTTTTTAGGGTAGTAATGAGGGCGCGGGGTGGGGACCACAGGTCCCATCACCCCTGCGGCCCTGCATGCGCAGGACCACAGAGGTGAGGGGGCCCGCGGGCCCCTCCGTACTACTGCGACAGTCAACGTAACGTCCATGCATGCCGACGTTATTTGGTGCGAACGCCATGCGTTACGGGGGGGTTTTTTTAAGAGATTTTTCTAAAGTTCGATACGTTTTCTTTCTTTTTGGTTATTTATTTTTATATATATATATATATATTATATATATATATATATGTATATAAATATATATATGTTATAATATTATTATTATCATTTTTCTTATACAGGAGTATTATAATTTTTTTTTAAATTATTGAAGATTACTCAGAGCAGGGTAAATAATAGGTAAATGACAATGTTGCAGATTAATTTCAGGGTCAAAATGAAGCAGTAACCAGAGGGGTTCTTCTTCTCTTTTTTTTTTTTTTTCCATTTCTTTTGTTTTCTACACAGGGAGATTCATTCACAGATAAAGAGATAGTTTATTTCTTTTTCATTCCTTTTGTTTTTCACACAGGGAGATTCTTTCACAGAGAAAGGAATAGTTTATATCTCTTTCTTTCATTTCTTTTGTCTCCTACACAGGGAGATCTATTCACAGGGAAAAAAAGTAAATTTGTTTGTACACACAGGGAGATCTGTTCACAGAGAAGGGAGATGATTTATTTATACACACAGGGAAATTTGTTCACAGAGAAAAGAGAAAATTGTTTGTACACACACGGAGATCTAATTTTTATCAAAAATAAACTGAAGACAATGAATCAAATTTTCATCAAGTGACTCTATTCTCCTAAACCATTTAATCTACTCCTTTCAAAACTGAAACTAACTTCTTATTAAGATTTTAACCAATGAATCTCATTCTCTACAAAATCTGAAACTAATTTCCTATCAAGAATTTAAATAATGAATCCCATTCTCTAAAAAATCTGAAACTAATTTCTTATCAAGAATTTAAATAATGAATCCCATTCTCCACAAAATCTGAAACTAATTTCTTATCAAGAATTTAAACAATGAATCTCATTCTCTACAAAATCTGAAACTAATTTCTTATCAACAATGAATTTCATTCTCTACAAAATCTGAAACTAATTTCTTATCAAGAATTTAAACAATGAATCAAACAATTTAATCTACTTTTTATCAAACATTTTAATCTATTTCTTATCAAAATCTGAAAACTAATTTCTTATCAAAACACAAATGAATATCATTTTCATAAAATAATTTAATCTAATCTAATCTACAACAAGAATAAGATGCACAAAACTAAGCTTGAAGGAACCTGGGTGCTTGCAAAAAATGGTGTAGAGTCTTCCTTGAACCTCCAAATTGAAGAGAAATCCTCCTAACAAAATCTTGGCTGCAAATGAAAATGGACTACCAAGGAGAATTTAACTTGCAGAATTTCTTATGGAATAGCCCACACTCATTTTGAAACTTGTACCTATTTTATAAAAGAAATTTCAAATTCCCACTACCTAATTTTTAATTGAAAAAAAAGAGATTCTCTCCCAATTTGGCCTCCATGCAAATTGGTTAGGCTTAGTGGGAGGAGTTACATGCAAGGAGGTGGAGAAGCCTCTAGAAGCTTCTTATTCCTCCTACAACATGTGCCTTAATTTGGGTGAGGGAAATTAAATAACAAATTAAAAATATATATGTATTTTCCATGTGTGTGTGGTTTATTATTTTTATTCCCTTACAATATTCATTCAATAATTTATCCAAGGGATATAATAGAGTTTTGTATTTAAATCAAAAAGGTGATAAAGGAGGGTTGTGACACCAAACCAAATCATCAGAGTTGGATAAATCAAAAGTGTATGATTTCATCACAAATCTTTAGGACTGAAATATAAGAGATTGTGTATGTTCAATTTGTGCATGCAATATGGTGGTCGTGCATGCTTGTCTTGGTGATAGATTCATTCCTGGAAGATATCACCATTGTAACATTTAATTGAGTGAAAATTGGTTAAGATGAGATTGATTTGGACATTGATTTGTTTACTCTACCAAATTGGATGTTACACTCAGAATTCTTCAGGCTTGTTCTTAACCTTTTATCCCCCTTTGTCTTCTGCATTTTGTTTTGAAAATGAATAGATTTTAGAATTAGGTTTGTAGTTTAGTCTCTCATTAAAATTTGGTTTTAATCTTGAAGCTTTCTTGTAAGCTTGCAATTATTTATTTGTAATCTTGGGCTTTTTGTATAGCCTTTTGTTATCCAACATTATTTAGAACTATTAGAAGTTGGATTCACACCTTAATATTTCTTAGGTGCAATTTGAGAAAAAGTCATGATTCCTTTAAACAATGTGTAGTTGCATCCTTGTAAAAACAGTGAGACCTTATCCTATCTGTTAACTCTGTTTTGTGGCAACGATAATTGCAGCTGATGAATCAGAAATGTGTGCTTTATCTTATCTTTGGTGCTATTTATTAATGTGATGAATGGTAAAAATTGCACTCAAATCTTTAAGTCATTTGTCATTACTTGGAGCAGTTCCAACTGGATTGTAGCTGACTAGACTCTATTGGTTTGTCTTTTCTGCGGTTGCTTTGATGAGGAAAATCATTTTTCTATTCTAGCAATAACCCTTGCTGACTGTATATGCCACCTTGCCAAATAACGCAAACCATCTTCTGTACTTTTCAAAGTCTTCTTTTGGTGCTCACTCACACAATTTGCTACATCACCTTAGCTGCCTAGTCAGAATGACAGAAAGAAAAAAGGTGATAAAATTCTTATTCTTTTCCATTGCACGATTTAATTAAGGGAACCATAACATGCCTCCATCAGTATGATACACAAGATATACTACCTATGATCCACTTAAAAAAGCCATTATGTGCTGATTTGGATACTATCCTCCATTCTTCCATCCTTAACCGAGCTTCTTTAATTTCCTACTCCTATTGCTCCATCATGATGCACTTTTTTTAATGATTAGACATTCTTTTTTTTGCACTGATCTATTCCTTTTCTGCATCCAAGTCCGCTTCACCAGAGATAGTAATTCATTCATTTGAATCTCATAACATATGCAACCATGAAAAATTTGCAAAAAATTGTTAGTCCAAAAAATCAAACCAAGATAGGATGCCATTATAATTTGTTGGGAATGATTATAACAGAGATTTAGATTTGTCTGACAATTCATCAGTAAATTAATGATTAAAAGCATATAGCGTCTAATACAACCATTGAGTTTCAGATTGGTTACAACAAGAACTATGTGTGCTTAAGGTGATTTATGTTAATTAAATATTCAATGACAAACATATGTAGAAGTAGGCATAAATTTGTTAATTTTGCAATTGGAATTAAATCTTGAAGTGTACGTTTCTTAATGTAGGCTCCTTGAACAAAAAGGTTAATGTTGACTTTTGAGTTACCCATGTGTGTCTAGACTAGGTGATGTAAATCTGATGGGAAGCCATTGCTAATTTTTTCCATGCAAGTTGGCATGCTGGAACACTTGCCAATAGGAATGAGAAAAAGAAAGATGTGTATAGGTAGACAAGTAAAATGAGTGAAGAGTACCAAAAACAAAGTGATGTTGGCACAAAAGGATCGAGAGAAGAGAGATAAAAAGATCTAGGGAATCGTGTATTGAAAGGGAAGATGAAATGGCATTGAGGAGAGAGAAAGAGATATGCTAACATCAATAGAAGATTAGTGCTAGAGGGGTGAAAAGAAAAGAGGGAAAGGTAGATGAAAAAGAGAAGTAACATGTTTAAAGGAAAAAATGGTGAGCATAAATTTGATGCATGATGCCACTTAACTTGTATCATCTCTTTTAGGAGTTGATGATGTCATGAATGGAGTAAAAGGTTATACAAGAGAGATGACAAAATTTATATTTAGCAAAACTGAGAGGTGCGAAATGGAGCTTTTGCAAGTGAGAAAATTTGAAGAGCATGTAATTTGAGATTTCAGAAAGTAAAGGAAACAATAAGGGTAATTGCAGATATAAGAGGAGAAATACTTATTGTTGTAGACGGAATGGAAAAGAAAGAGAAGGTGGAGACATTGATGACTAGGAGATTGTATGTGTATCCTTTACCAAAAGTGCTGAAGTGGGCAGGGAAAACAATAATTGTAAGGACAAAAATGAATATGGTTATTTTGAGAGAGGAGACTCAAGGGTTGATCCAATTGAAGGGTTGATTGAAAAATAGTTGAAAAATTTATTGGAGATAAAGAGGGTCGAACAATGAAGATGTTCAAGGTCAAAGAATACAAAAAGGCAGGCGTTTAAACATAAGGCGACTTCCAAGTTTTGGGTGTTTGGAGAGATTGACCAAGTTTTTCTTGAATTGATAATGCTTGAGGAGGCTATATTTGGGTAAGATAGTGGTTGACCTTGATACAATATTTATTGTCAAAATGATTGGCATACTAGATGTGAGGTGGACATTATAAGGGCAATGGATCACTTGGATGCATAGAATGTAGTGCAATAATTGAGAGTTATCATGGACAAAAGGAGAAGGATCAAGGACATTGTCAACCCAAAGTTGAGAGCTATGGCAAGGATGTTGGCGAGAAGGATATTGAGGAAAGGAACATACCAATACAACGGGGATCATGGGCTATAAATTGTAATTGTAATAGTGATGGGATCAATGTTTCTAACTTTGTAGGGATGGAGGAGTGAATGACAGATGAGGTCCAAAACAAGCTCAACGAAGAGGAGGAAGTGAGTTAATGACTAGTTATGATGACCAACAAAAGAATGAACCAAAAAGAGAGCATTTGTGGTGATCATCATGGGATCGCATCGATTGAGAGAGGGAATTGGCTGGCTGATGGTAATGCCAAAGATTGAACATGTGGAAAAGATTGGTAATGAGAAAGAATGGTAGAAAGGAAAACCTAAATCAGCATTAAGTTGCTAGCACTAGGAGAAACACAAAAGAAAATAAGAATCTAAGAAATGTCATAGATAGCGTAGATTGTAGTGGTATTGACAAAGGGAGAAAAGTAGGAGGATTGAAAAAAAGAGATCATCAAGTGGAACACCACCACTTTTGACAAGCTTGTTCACTGAGCCACAAGAGATCCTATTGCTCGAGAGCTTAGAAAATTTATAACTCTTGGAAGTTATATGGAGATATCTACATCAAGAGGTAATGCAATTGGTGCTACAACATTGCTAAGTTCAAAAGACACATTGGCATTTGTAATGACGCTTGCAGAAGAACCATTTTTGACAATGGTACAAAGTTGTTAAAAGCACCATCAAAGAAAATTGTTGAAATATAAATTGTAATAGTGGCGGCTGCTGTGATTCCTATGTTGACCTTGATGTCAGGGTAAAGTGGACATGCAAGATGACTTCATTATAATGCTCACTGCTAAAATACTAAGTACACAAGTGGCTTGATTGACTATAATAGAGCAAGGGAAAACGTAAGAGGAATAGCCTTGAGTAAAATAAACTAGAACTGTTTGAAGTGTTAAAGCTAAAGAATGCAAAAATGGAAAGGGTAGAAGAAAACCTGAAGGAGGTAATAGAAATCACAACATAAATGGCCTGAATGAGGCTAGGATAAAGGTGATGAAGTTGCAAGAGGTGCTGGATAAAAGAGTGAAAATAGAGCAGAGCATGTATAGGAAGATTGCTGATATTGAAGCCAAAGTGGAAATAAGGATTGTAGTTCAGTGGTAGGCTCTCACTAAAATGGAACAAAGAGCAACTATAGTAGTAGATCTTTGTAGAAATTGGCAAAGGAAAGACAAGTGTGGGGGATGAATAAGAAGGTAGCATCAAAGGAGAAGTGTATGGAGATGAACTTGAAGAATTAGTCAAGTGGCCATGAAAACAATGTAGAGGGATAAGGAAAAAACATTGAAAACTACGGGAACATTCAAGAGAATGGAGAATTGAATGAGAGAATCTTCTAATAGCTATAAAGGTGTTCATTCATATAAAGAGAGTGAAATCTTTCACTAAAGAAGTGACATTGGTCATATAAGAGTGTGAGGCGTAAGCAATAGAAATATAGATCAAGTTCTTGGAGGTCTTATCCACAATAAATAAATAAATAGCACTAGAGGAAGGTTGGCACCAATTCTTGTGGCATAGCCATTGCTAAGATACAATTACTAATGTTGAAGCAGTTGATTGGTGGACCTAAAAGATCACCAAAACAATATTAAAGAGAGGCTAAGTGTTGAAGATTGTAGATCATGATGGATGGGTGTTTGATAGTTGGATGTCAATTAGCATCCACGTGTCATAGATTGAAGGACTGCTGACATTTAGCAAGGTATAGAAGATAGTTGTTGTTTAGGTTCGGACCTTGTATGCTGGCGACAGAGCTCCAGCTTGGGGGATTCTTTTAAATACCTTTGTATGGATGATCTGGTTAGAGATGGGACATGAGGAGACACCAGAAAGATTGGCATTGGAGACATGTGCAATAGAATCATGTGTGGTAGAGAGCAATTGGTAATGATGGATTAGTTTCTCTGGATTATTGCCAATTAGCATTGGTTTTGTAAACATAAGGGCATGGGATGGGGAATTGGACTAGGGCATAGGATAAAACTGGTTGCAGATTGCAACGTGCACTCCTTTATATGATATAATACAATTTTCTTACCTCTGTGTTTATCTTGTGTTGTTTCTGCAATGTAGAATGATAGTCAGTCTCCAATCTTTACTCAGATAGTCAAACTTAGATTTGGGACCTTAATCTTAATAGCTAACAGTTAGCTGGGACATCTGCAATTCTAGATTACATAAGAAGAGATCCAACATGTTGGCATTTTATAAGCATTTTATGACATGAAATTTATAGTTTTCCTTCATATGTCCAAAACAACATTATTTGTATATAATAGAACTACATTGGATATACAACGTGTTTCTGAGTTTTTACTGTTTGGTGTTACATGCAGTAAAATAAAATATGATACTTGCCATGAAACAACAAACCTTGACATTAGTATTTCAATGCACTTTTTGTATAAAGAATGTTCATGGTTGTTAATATCATTCTCTGGTGTATTTTACAGATTGATGCTCGTGGCTTGCCCTTAACTTCAGAGACACTAGCTTCACTTCCTGCCTTCTCATCAATAAATGTCAACACAAGTGATACAGACAATTCAGATTCCTCTTCTAAAGTTGCATGTTCACCAGAACTTGCAAAAACTGGGCTAGGTTCATCAGCTGCTATGACAACAGCTGTGGTTGCAGGCATCCTTCATTACCTCGGAGTTGTTAATCTCCCTACTAAATCTTGTGCAAAACATGCAGATAAGATGACAGATGCTGATTTGGATTTAGTACATGCTGTGTCTCAGACAGCTCATTGTGTTGCCCAAGGAAAAACTGGCAGTGGATTTGATGTTAGTGCTGCTGTCTATGGGAGTCAGCGCTATGTTAGATTTTCTCCTGATATTCTTTCTGCAGCTCAGGTTTTCCATTTATATCTACTCTCTTTGTCTAATGGACACATGATTGTTATGGGATGTGTGTGCTTCCTTTACAAGACTGTTCACTGCTTTTGTTGTATAAGCTTTGCAATTGTTTGAAAAGCTTCATCACAAAGAAGCCAGGCCAAACTAGCAGGTAATATTACCAGGGATACACTTAAAACCGGGTTTTTTATTTTTAGAATGAAAATTTCCTGTGACATGAACTTAGGATCAAAATTGTCAATGACATGAATTTAGGATGATGAGTAGAAAGACAGACAAGATATGAGTGTTGGCCAAAAGAGGAGGGACTCCAAATAGATGTTGAAGTACATCAAACCTTTCCTGGACAGTGAGCAATAATGTAGAATATTAATAAAAGAATTGTGGGTATTTCTAATTCCTTTGATCAGATGCTATTTAAAGATTTCTTTACTAATTGGAAAATAAAAATAGGAAGAAATGGACCAATATTGAAGATAAGATTGGCATTGTAATAATAATGAGTGCTGATTTGGATGCATTAAAGTTCCTGGATCCAATCCCTCTAGTGTTCCACAATCATTTTCATTGGGATGTTTTGGATTTGAATTGATTTACTGCCTGTCTAAGTGTGAGGTCTGCCCCCATTAATTTTTGCAGGTTTGCTGACCAGTTGACACCTTTCCATTTCCATTTTTCCTTTTTATCTGTTTCCCTTGGTTCTGATGCTTCAAAAGACGGAGATTTTTTGGGTTCTCTTTGCAGTTTGTCTGCTTTGGAGACTAAGAGTTCTGCCTTCTGATCAAATTTGTTCCAGAGATTTACTCCTACATGTCTCATATTGTTGCTATTTTCTGAGTAGGGTTTTCTCAAGTTTCCAATGTTTGAGTCACAAGTTTTTGTGTATGGGGCTTTCTCTTCCAGTTATCCCTTTTGGTTATTTTGAGATAGTTGTATCTATATTTTTGGTGTGAGGCTTTAAAAACTCTTCCAATTTTGAGTTTTAGGATAACAAAATTAAAATTTTACAGTTCTCTTTCGTTTCTTCAGTTATTTCTTCCTCTTGATCATCAATAGACTCAAAAGAGTTGAGAATTTTAAAAGAAATTGAGATAAGACTTGCCTGGTTTTGAAGGTACTAGCTAGATTTGTACTTAAAAGGGTTGGTGTTCATCCCTTCTCTGTTCTTTTCATTTCGAGGCTCATCCCTCGCATTTTATTGTTTGGAACTTTGGATCATTTTTGTGCTGTGATCGATCATGGGATCCATGAGCATTTTTTTTGGGATATTCCCATGATTTGCTGCTGATAGCTGATTCCTGTAGTTCTCCCAGATTTTGGAGTCTCCTTCACTTTTATGCTGCGAGTCTGGGCAAACTCTGCTCAGATCACTGTGTTGGTGACATATTCTGCACTAAATGGGATGCTTCTATAATCCAGAGGTTATTTAAAATTGATGCCTCCTAGATCTAACAAAATTCCTTTTGGAAAAGGTTCTTCTAAATCAATCTTTCTTTTTTTAACAAATATTCAGGCATAATTGATCATTCCTGGTTGTTTAGTGAGCTCTGAAGCCCCTATATATTCTCTAGTTGAATTTCCATTCTTTCTGTCTTTCTTCTTCCCAGAATCTGCTTGGCAGAAGATGCAGTATAGCCAAGATTGGTACTGTATTAGGCAGTTTTTTCAGTATGAAAAAAATATTGGGTACATAGTTTTATAAGAAATCTGCCTTATTTTCAAACCATGTGCCTCTTTGGAAAATTCTCTCGTCTTTGAGATAGTGCCTAAAATAGCCTCGATGCATCATCGGTGTCAATGCAACCTTTTGATTTTTATTGATTGTATGGTCATACTCTTCAGAATTTTTGGATTTGTTTTGATTCAATAAATCAATAGATTTAGGATTTTTCTTTGAAGTATCAGAATCTTTGTTCTACCCTTTCTATTGAGAATTTTAACTTATGTAGGGATTTGTCTTTTGATTGCAGCTGTTAGCCATTTTAGGTGGGAAACTAGGCTTTACTATAGATTTCTTGGCATTTTCTTGAGGGTATACCAAGAGATCATCTGCTGGACTTTGCTAAGCTTGTCTTGTTATTGTTGATTTTAGTCTAACTGGAGGCTGCCATGGCCTCCCCACTAAGAGCTGGCTGGTTGGAGAAAGTTTACATCTTTTAAAAATAAAATAAAAAAATATTCAGTTGCATCTAGCTAAATGGAGTGTGGGGAGTGTAGTTAGTTTTTTTGTATTTATTTGTTATGATATAAACCATAGTTAAAATTCTTTGACTTGGCAGGCCCAAAATCTTTAAACGATCGATGCTTGGGTAAAACTTGGAGAAAAACTTTGCAATAACTTGGCAAATTTATTGAACATTTTAAAATAGCAAATACATAAAATTTTAAAAATATTATTCAAAAACACACACATTACTGATTTTCATCATATATGAATCAAAATTACTAGTTTAACCTTCGAATACATATGAACTTCAAGTTTTAGTATCAATGAGAATTATAAACCATAAATTTTGTATTTAACTAAAGCTCAAAAAAGTTTGTTGCTGCCGTTGTTTGGGTGTTGTGGGTGTGGATGGTATAACTACAATATCCTCAATAGGTGCCTTATCCATAGTGATAGGATCAAATCATGTATCTAAGGAACCCATCCCTAATGGCTCACCAATGTCACCTTCTACATCCTCATATGCTGCCACATTTGCTTCCCATTCAGCTGCCCCCCTCCACGAAATCAGCTAACTCATCATTGGTTAACAATGGATCCACATCAATATCCTCAAGTGCAACAATCTAATTTGAATACGGATCAATGTTATCTAGGTCAAGCACTTCATGTGTACCCTTCCCTTGTACTTTTTTTCATGCAGGGACAAGACCTTGCTAGGCACATAGGAGATGTGTATAAGGACAAGGATCTTGTATGTAGCGGGAATTTGAGTTGGTTAAGGACTGAGCTAGGTCAGAATTAGGAGTCAAGGTCTAAAAGGTTGAGCACATATCCTTGTGTCCCAAGGACAATCACCAAATGCTGGGCGGATTCCATGTAATGAAGTGAGGAGAGGGACAAATCCTAGGCGAGAGTGAGGGGGATGTAGGGACTAGGACAAATGGTGATGGGTTCATGAAGACTCATGGTGGGAATTCAAGATGCAAAGGGACTAAACCCTAAGTGCATTTACTTATTTTAGTATAAGATAAATTTTTACTTATTTAAATCTAGCATCCATGAAAATAGCAATCACACAAGATTTACCAACTAAGAGACACAAGATTTACATGGAAACCCTTTTGGGAGAAAACTATGGTGAAAAGATTGCTTGGATCTACTGTCCAAATCCAGCCAACATAAAATTCTCTTTATAAATCTTTGTGGGCAGCAACCCATTGGAGACGCCAATCCCCACCACTAAGCACCAACTTAACAAGAAACACCAATCTCTTCTATTGAGAGGCACCAACCTCCAAAAGAACAAACTTTCACCCTCTTGAAAATAGCTTCTTCAATGGATGAATATCATTTGAATTTCCTTCATAAAATCTGCTCACAACTTATTCATATATATTCTTTTCTTCAAAAATCTGCTGAAAATAGGAATGATATGACTTTAATTACTTGCTTTCTAACCTCCATTTCAACTTCTATTTATACCCTTCTTATGCCTCTTCACCCAATGGAGGCAATCCTTCCAATGAAGTTGGCCACACCAAGAGAGTCGGCCCATCTCAAAAAGCCCTTGAAAAATATTAAATTTAATTTGTGCTTGGGCACACACATGATTGAGGTCGGCTAACCTAATAAGGTCAAGATTTTAACTTTAAAATACAATAAACAACATCAAATATTATCCTTATGTTACATTTTCCTTGGCATATTGATTCTCCTTTGATAGCAGCAACATGATGGCAGCGATACTCGTTTGACATCGATGACTACAATATTTCCAACAGCATGGTGTGTGAAGTTTTCTCTGTTGGGCACTTACTTTGTGGAATATTGTGGGCAAACCATAGACATCCTTGACTGGCCGCACCATCCTTTGTGATGACATGAGTGCTTTCTGGCATTTGAAAACAGATTAGACTGAGATGTGAGGATTGTTGACTGTCCAAGTATGAGGTGCAACTATCTTTGTGTGTATGGGCAGGTTATGAAGAGTAGTCTTAGCTTTGGAACAGAGTTTTAGTCATTCATTTGGAGCAATTGCAAGGTTAGAGCCTTGTGTATACCATTCTTTGTAAGTTGTGATTCAATGTAGCAGACTGTCATGTAAGTTTCAATATTATCAATCAGATTGAGTTGGTGAAGACTAATGCTATATTTTTCATTAAATCTAGACACATGTCAAGTTAGTTCTATGAATGTTTATGTTATAATGTGTTCCAAAAACCATTAAACAAAGTGACGTAAAACAGTACGGTCTGAAAACTCTTTATACAGAATGCATACAAATTGTTTGACACAATGCTTACCAAGGAAAACAGTGGAAAACTTGCAAAAATAAAGAAATTTGTTTGGATCATTACAACTTTTTTGTTTCCTTTTACATACTCAATATCAAAGACATAAGCTTGTATTTTTCTTACCTACTTCTGTTGACATTCATTCAGGTCCTTCTACTTAGAGAACTGCATCAAGTTGTTATGCTTAGTTCTCACTACAAACTTCCCAAAACCAAATATTGTCTAAACTTAAGCAAAGCATGCATGATTGCAAGCATCTTCTTGTCTTAAGTTGAATAATGCTTCTCCACATCCCTGATTTTTTGACTCTCGAAAAATTGTAGGGTGCTTATTTTGCACAAGCACAGTTCCAATTCCCTCCCTTGATACATCACACTCTAGAAAAGTGTTGAGAAAAATCAGGAATTGTTAATATTGGACATATTCTCATAACCTTCCTAAATTGGTCAAATAATTGCTGAGCTGCATCCATCCAAGATAATGATCCCTTCTCAGTCAAATTTTTCAAGGGTGCTATCAACTGTGAAAACCCTTGAACAACTCTCTTCTAATAATCACATAGCCAAGGAATCTTCTTAGGTGGGTTAATGTCTTTGGTGTTGGTCAATCAAGGATGGCACGAATCTTCTCGAGCTTAACTCCATTGATATTAATCACATGTCCAAAATACAAGATTTTTGCCTTTCCAAACATACATTTAAGGATTTAGCAAATGATGATTGTGCTTCCATAATGACCAAGACCTCATCAATATGCCTGAGATGATCCTCCCATGTCTTTTTGTAAATCAATGTCATTGATGAAAGGAAGAACAAACTTCCGCAATTGGTTGTTAAACGCCTGGTTCGTACAGGACTGGAATGTAGTAGGTGCATTGGTCACTCTGAAAGGCATGAATAGGAACTCATGATGTCCATAGTGACATCTGGAAATAGTCTTATATATATCCTCCTCCCTAACTTTGATCTAATGGTAGCTTGATAGTAGATCAATTTGAGAAAAATAAACTGCTCCATGAAACTCATCATTAAGCTCATCGATCTTGGGAATCAAAAAATTGCTCTTGATTGTTTTCTTGTTAAGTGTTGATGCATCTCTTCATAATACGTTCAACAAAAACTTGGTAGGCCAAATTTTTTACTTTGACTTGGCAAAACTTCAGTGTTCCACGGGGACGTGTCCCCCCCTTTTTGGCCACATCTCGGAGACGGGGACCCGTCGTCCTGCCATCGCCACCCAAGCGCTGCCGGAGACGGGGAGACGTCTCCACGTCTCTGTGTCTCCTAAGGAGATGGGGAGACGCCTCCACGTCTCCTTGGGAGACGTCTGGGCGTCTCCCCGTCCTTCGAGAGACGTGCGGACATCTCTCGAGGGATGGGGAGACGCCCAGACGTCTCCCGTCGCCCCCATGTATATGCAATGTTTAAAATTAAAATTTAAAAAGAAGTGACTTTTTTGGGGGTTAAGGGGTAAACCCTAATTGGACGTGGGCCAATAGAAAAATAACACCCGACGCCTTTAGAAAATAATAAGAGTATTTTTGGCCCCAACTTGACCCCAACTTGGGGGCGCTGCCCCCAAACCCCCATTGAAAAATATAGGGGGAAACCAAGCCGATAGAAGTAGGGAAAATTTAACCTCCGAGTCTGATTAGGCTCCATATAACAACACAATTAGCATTGAAGAAATCTTGGTATTTAGATTTAGTATTTCAAATTTCCTATAGTCTCATTTGAAATGTAATTATTATACTGTAATACTGTCATACATCTTTTCAAAACTAGTTTTTCAAGTACTATATGTATATGTATAACTATATCAGCAGCACCACCCCGCACCCCCCCGCTGTCCCCAAACTTAGGCCCTTGGTCCCCCCGTCCCGGAAATGCGTCCCTACGTCCCCCCGTCCCCAACGCCCATGGAACACTGCAAAACTTGCACTATCAATAAACACAAATAAATAAAATAAATTTAAATAAAAAAAAGGCATTAGAAAATAATCCAATTCATGTATAGCTAGGAAAACTTATCAATTGTACAGCAATGGAGAAATAACTGAAAAAAAATGAAATGAAAAAGTTTTTGACGGGAGGGTTTTTGAGAGAACTCAGCAAAAATTTGGCAACAATGGGTGAATTTTGACAAATGAGTTTCTGGGAAGTAACTCACTGATTACTTTTGGTTTGGGAGTACTCATTGATTTTCAAGTAGCCTACAAAATTTTTGAAGCATATTTGTATTCAATAATACAAGCATCTTCTTTTTTGTTTACAGAGCACACTACTGTAAATGTATGGAATAAATTCTTTGTATTTAAAGACTGGCTTAATCATGTTTTGTTTTCTTATAACTACCTTTTTCGAAACTCTTTTGATGCCACATACGATTCCATTGGGAAAAGGAATCTGAAGATGTCATTTGCATGCAGTGCAAAAGTTGTTCTGGGGTGGAAAATAGAGCATTGTTTATGTGTACCTTTAAAGTCATAATTTTTGAAGTACCAATGCCTTACTAATGTCTCATGTGAGCCTTAGTCCTACAGATTGTTTTGAATCTAATCTTCCTCTTTCATACCTAGACTTTCCTTAACGATTTTTCTTAAAGAAAGGATTGAAAACATTTCTTCTTTGGAATCTCAGGCTATTTACTCATGCAGTTACATAGCTTAAGTAGATGATAGATATATCCATAGCATTATAAAAGCATAGAATCTTCCCAATATTTAATTTTTTCATTTTTTATATCCGTTTGTTTTCATTACTGGATGTTTCTTTGTTGGTAATATATTTACTCAGATTTCAAATAATCATTATTTTCAACTCTTCTATGATTTCATTTTCTACTACCAGTAATTTTCCTAATAATCCCATGCCATGTTGCTGAATCAGTTGATCTCCTTGCCGATTCAGGTACAAAATGTCTCAGAATTGGAACATCTCTCGAAATGTCTGTAGAATTGTTTTGGATATTGCATTTTCCCACAAAATGGTTTTGCCAAACACCTCTCATATCTGCATGATTCCATCCATGATGTGGCATTTCCAAAGTGATTCTGTACATCAGTTGCTTATTTTTGACTTTTTGAAAGCAAAAGAATCCTAAACAAAACATTTCCCAAATGCAAACAAGGATTGACATGACTAGAAGTGGGTCTTTTGTTTCTCTATAAACGAGTATTTCAGTTACTGTATATGCAGTGGCAGCCACATCTTGAATTCATTGAAATTGTTGGTAGTGTGGTGGTTGTGAACTGTTTTTCTGTATATTTTGAGATCAAAAGTTTTGAATCTTCTAGTTTTTACTTGCAGCTGTGAACAATCAACTGTTTGCAGTTACTGAGTATAAACTGTAAAATAGATAAACTATTAAAACCTATGTTTGCATTCAAAGTCAACACATACACAATATTAATATATTATTTTTTATTAATAAACTAATTTTTGTTTAATATTTTTATTTATATAATTTATCATATAGTAAAATACTATATATAGATACATATATTTAATTCAAATATAATCACATATATGAATATATGTAATTTTCTGAAACATAGTACATCATAAAATTTTAAATTTATTTTTCATATTTCATTTGTATGACTAAATCAAAATAGTAAAATTAAATACAATATATACTATATTGCTAAATGATACAATATAATTATATAAATTTGAATATATATAGTCGATAGTAATTTATAATATTTAGATATTATATTCATTTTTTGGTATGGATGTACCCAGAACATACCCAAAGCCCACCTCAAAATAAAAAATCTGTCATACCAGCATATCGTGCCCATGTATTTGTACCTGTATCTGATTCGGCAACCTAGATACAAGGCAATTATATGTAAAGGAAGTTGACCATAGTTCTAATATTTTACTTATGTTTTATTCAGTTTTATTTATCATTATGATTGGATAAAAGTTTAAAACTTTTGCTTGTGTACATCTTTCAATCTTTGCTTCAGAGGCATTGAAATTACTTTTTCTAGTTGAGGACTGTTACTGTTTTATAACCATTTGATAGGCATAATGTTCTATATGGAGTAAGATTTTGTCACTGAATCCATTTGATATATCTGGAGTTGAAACTTGGATTATGTGTAGCATTAACTATTCCAAACTTTTTGGCAATCTTAGCATTTTATTTATTATTTTTGACAAATGCAGGTTAGCAGGCAAAGTAAATCATTTTTAGAGGCTGTGACTGAGATTCTAAACTGTACATGGGATAATGAGAGGATCGAGTATGCTTTACCTCCATTTATGGCCCTGGTGAGTTATTTTGAGCCCTTAATTCACATTATGGTAAGTGTTTTCAGGCAAGCTGTTGCATGAAGAGATTAGGGATTCCTCCATCTATGATACATTAAGGTAGAAATCATGCAACATTCTTAAAGGAAATACATGCAAAAAGAAGAATAGGCTTTTTTTTCAATATCTTTTACTTTTCCATTTCAAGTTTTAGATGTAACAGTCAAACACGGTAACTGTTTATGCAGCTATTGGGGGAACCGGGATATGGTGGGTCTTGTACACCATCTATGGTAGGTGCAGTTCAATCATGGAGGAAGAGAGATTCACAAAATTCTCAAGTAATATGGAAAAAATTAGCAGAGGCAAATATGTCTGTGGAGAGAGAACTACTTTTCTTAAAGCATATAGCTGAAGAGCAACCAGAGAATTATAAAAAGGTTATAGAGAACTGTAGCAAAATTTCAGCTGAAAAGGTGCATATAAAATTTTCATACCACTCCTAATGATCTACATTTATATAATTATGATGAATGCTTTGTTTTCCTAAATATGCTTATTTTCTTTTTCCCCCTTAAAGAGAAATTCTCAACGTATGGAAATTTGAGATTGACAATTAAACAAATTGAAATTTTGCAGCATTTAAACTCTGTAATTAACACAATGATCAATCAGATAAGTAATTAACTTCCCATTATTTAGTTGTCTCACTGAATTCAATTGCTGATATATTTCCGTGGTTGCTTCATTAACACCACCAGTTAGAAGAAAACTGGAACCCAGATACCAACTACTTATCACATTATCAAGTTTTTTTTTTTCTAATTCACAGCATATGCAGATCAACAAGATATGTCATGGAAATTTTCTATTAATATTATGATGGCCTGATTAGTTTGTCTTGAGCCATTCAACTTCTCAAGCAAGTGAAATCATTTTCAGATAAAATGGCTGAGGTTTTGTACCCAACAAATCATACTGATCCAACATGTCTTCATAGGTTTAACCAACTTCAAGACTTTCTAAACTCAACCTGCACAACCATACTGTTACTGACAAAATCATACAGAAAATCTTATGGAAAGTCTCACTAAGATTAAGGTGAATACTAAGCTTTTTTAAGGCCAAAAGGAGTTATGACCAGAGTAGTCAGATACTCCTTTGTCCCTCCTTGTGCACACGTAGCCCTATATCTGAAACAAATACGTAACCTATATTGCCCGGATACACGTTGGATGCTGTACCCACTATGTGCCCAAAAAACCTTGATTTTCCAATCATGCCGGATGCCATGTGATTTGATTTTTTAAAAATTTGACGTAAATCTTCCTAAATTTAATTTAAAAAATATTCATTCATGCAATTTGAAAAATAAATTTGGCATAAACAAAACCTACACCAAATGAGAAAGACAAATGAAATGTATTTCTATTTTGGTGACCCATTTTTTTGGATTATCTTCCGATGCAACTTTACTGTTTTTACATATTGTTAATTGTTAAATCAACTTATAATTATTTATGTAGCACTTACGTGTGTATATTGTGTTTGAAGTAATGAAAAGCTCTTTGAATAACCTAGAAAATTGTGTAAGATATGTGTATGTGTTTTTTATGAATGTCGTACCCAGCTGTATCTATATTGGGGGTCTTGAAAAATGGCCATATCCATATCTAATACCGTATCCATATCCGTGTCCATGCAACTTTGGTTATGACATAAAATATGATCAATAAAGCCATATAAGAAATCTAAATATTTTTAAAGAAACATTAAAGACATTTTTTAATGGGTTTTGGTTGTTTCACATGAAGTGAGGGGGTTTATGTCTGAGTCCTTGATAGAGTTTTAAGTGAGTGTGAACACCGGTAATGATTAAAACAGAGGAAGAGATAAGATTTCTCAATGCACCCAAGTTTAGACATGACACTGTTTTAAGGTTCTATTTGTTTTCTAAGATGAATGAGTTGTGTCATATCATACAACATTCTGTATTGAGATTCAAAACATGTAACTGTTGCATACAGGGACAGTAAACTGATCAGTCTGCTGCTGGTGAATAAATGTTTTTGATTTGCCAAGGTACTCCACATGGAACAAAATTTTAAAATGCATATGACATTAGGGTCACTCTATCTTTTATCGTGTGTATTGAATGCTATTTTTGATGTGATACTTATAGTTTGTTCTATTTGAGGCAATGCAAGGCTGAACAGCATGCAAGGGTAAACCTTTCTTCGAGTTAGAAGGGGAAGTTGCATTGTAACTAAAATTAAAACACCCTAGAACTCTAAATCTTATCGATTCTCAAGTATGGGCACAAGGCTAAACAACTCTTAGACACAAGATGAGAGATTCCATAATTTTTGACCTTCTGCTAATAACCTAACCTATGACAGCTAAGACAAACACTTTTTTTTTGGTTGAAGGCAGAAATAAAATAGAATGAGTACAAATAGGAATTGAATTGGAAACACAATACACAAATGGGTTAAATATTTGAGAATTGCATTCAAAGCTACAAATACTTGAATTAATAAAGATTGCAATACAAAGCCTATAATAATCATTAAATTCTATTCAATTCACAAAATCACTTCATAAAATAATGCATCTTCATTTGAACAACAATTTTAGCAGTGAGTAGGCATTTTTTTGCAGCAGAATTAAACTAAATGTAATGTCCCACCCCAATTCTGATATGAATTTTTAGTCCTTAAACCCCTTGGAGAATTTTGTCAAATACTTGGCATGTGACTGGTTCTAAATACTTCAGACTTGTCTTAACATTTTAACCCTTTGCTTCAACAATATAGAAGACTTGCAAACAAGAACTACTACCAAGGATAAAGATGCAATCCTATTCCCAATTGTTTGATTTAATGACATCAAATAGTATGCAGAAAAGTGAAGTTACAGCAGGCTGTCATTAGGACAAACAATTGGCAAACATTGCATGATAATGATCAAATGAAAGACAACCTTATGACTCCTTTATTTATGAATTAAATGAGCTCAATACATTCATTCAACACACATCCAAATGCCTTGCTAATAAGTACTGATTTTCAGATTGTCTGAAGATATGAGACAGCCAAGAATACTTGCAAACTACTAGAGAAATACAAAGAAGATGTGATTTTTTGGAACCTGGAATGAATCACCTAAATGAGACGATGAAGAAGCAAGGAATAACAACTAACAATGTGCCTCCAATGTGCAAGATCAACCCTTGTTCAATGCAGCCCCTGCTGCTGCAAGTAGTATGTCTGAGAAGTCAGAGTAATCTGCACACTTGTGCTCCCAATCACCTCCTAAACTGATCAGTCTCAATGCTAGAGGAAGGTGCTACACTCAATGGAGTGTCCTACTGCCAAAACATGAAGTTATGCTCCAAATCGAAGGATTCTAGGTGCTCAAGGCCGAACTGATCAAACATCAAAATATATCTTCAAACTATCACCAAAGCTCATACAAAATGTCCCAAAGGAATTGCCTTGCTTCCAAAGTGATGTCGCTGTCCTCCAATGTGGAATTCGATGCTCAATGATGATGAAGGAATCAAAATCGTGGGATGGGTGAAGTCTGCACCAATCTGATAAATGTCTGCAACTCAATTCGATCACCTCCAAATACACAAAATAGCATCGCCTCCTTCCTTAGACAATATTGCTGGCCTCAAACATATAAAAGCTTGCATCTACTATGGCCCAAGGACAAAATCGTGGCAATATGAAGGTCTGAAGCAAACTTTCCAAACTGAAATGAAATCTCCTTAAGTTCAATGTGAAGAACTGAGTGCTCCTCACTCACAAGCAACCCTTCAGAGGATCTTTCACCTCCTCAGTTATGCGGATCGAAGGGAGGTATCGTTCCCTAGGATCACTCTGCGGATAACCCTTGGCTCCACAACTCAATACAAGAGGAAATAACAAAACATGCCCAATCATGAATTACCCTCTTCTATTTATCCTTTTCATATCCCATCATAAGATTCCTTCTAGAAGAGGGTAGGTACACTATAATTTTTTGAAGTGACTTTCTAATTATTTTTACTTTATACTTAAGTCACTTTATTAATTTAATAAAATATAAAGTCATCTCATGTATGTTATTAAAATAAATATAATGAGACAACTTATATAATATTAAATTAAATAATTTCTCCTTATCTCTCCAAAATCTAACATAAACAATTCCAGGCCAAAATCGGGGACATTACACTAAAACAATAGAAAGTTGTAGTCGGCAAAGAACAAAGTAAATATGTTATAGTCAGCTATGTAATAAATAATTATATTTTGTATGTATGTGTGTTAGTCCCTGATCGGTTGTTAGTTGTTGGTTAGTAGTTATCGACGGTTGGTAGCCTTAACAAACATTGGTCTACTATATATGTGTACTTGTTATTCATAGTCGGGGACCGCTCTTATGATATTGTACTCATTGCATATCTGACGAATGATAATGAAGGTATATCTTTTTGAATATGTTGCAAGTTATTTATTTTCCAATGTTTTGTAACTTTGTATTTCCGTTTACTTTGTAAACCTGTTAAAGTAGAATGCATGAGTAAACGTTTGGCACCATTGCCTATTTGAACTCTAGCATAACATAACTCACAAACAAGAATTATGGCCATCAAATGGGACAGCCCTTTGATGAACCAATAAAAGCCAATGAAGAACGAGAGGGTTAACCAACACAAGAATTGATAAATCTTTGGGATACCTCATTATGAGAGCATGTTTAGAGGGAAGCTCTTGCCATGGAGGTCTCCCAGGGCACTATCGTGGACCTAACCATCAACGAAGAGGTTGATCATCTATTGCAAAGAATGCCAAGGCTTATTGCATGACACTTCCATCATCCTACAAGACCTTTGGGAAGAGAGGGATTGAGAGCAGTGAAGGCAACAAATATTGCATTGGTAGGAGGACAAGAATTGATGGGAAGAGGAAGAACGTGACACCATTAGGAGCAAAGTTGCATGGACATGGATACGGATATAAATACGGGTACGGTATCAGATACGGCTACGACCATTTTTCACAACCCACAATATGGATACGACTGGATACGTCATTCATAAAAAACACATACACATATATTTAACACAATTTTCTAAGTTATTAGAGGAGATTTTCATTACTTAAAAAACAGTATAGACACATAAATTATTATAAGTTGATTTAACATTTACAATATGCAAAAATAGTAGAGTTCCATTTGAAGATAACCCAGAAAATGGGTCACTGAAATAGAAAAGCATTTCATTTGTCTTTCTCATTTGGTGTAGGTTTTGTTTATACCATTTTGTTTTTCTTTTATGCATGAATGAAGTTTTTTAAAATTAAATTTAGGAAGATTTACATCAATTTTTAAAGAAAAATCAAATCACACGGCATCCGACACGGTTATAAATCAAGGTTTTTTGGCGACACATGGGTGTTGTACCCGAGTTGTATTGGATACGTATCCATTTTGGATATGGGGATACACGCGCCCAAGAAGGGACAAAGGAGTTTCCGGCTACTCTGAGTAGGAGACATACCCTTGGAGATTAATTCCCTTGCAACCGAACAAGGATAGAACATGAATCCCAAGTGGTCATGAAGTGACAGAGGGATCGGTGAGAAGATCTCTTCGATTGAGAGAACAATGTGAATACTGAAGGCTTTTGAGAAGAATCTGAAAGCCCAAGCCTGCCGAGAGGAGCCAAAGCATTAGACAGGAAGAAAGCTAGACATCTAGTGAAGGGCATACTCAACGTACACATATTGAGTGGGAGGAAATTGCCCAATAGTCACTACTCCCGAGCGAAATACACCATGACCTTGCTAACCAAGCAGACAATCTGTTTGTATAGTCAACACCGAACGAGGAGAATGAAGAAAGAAATCCTGAATTAATTGAGATATTCAAGAATAATGTATGCCACATTGAGAGGCTATTCATCTCGATGGAATTGAGAATTGGAGGAACCATATTGAAGACCATCGGATGAAGGGAGTGCAAGAACAAGTTTGAAGAGATCTGGAGTGCAAGGGATGCTAAAGGTGAACATGTAGAGGACTTGTACGTGGCCATGAGTGCAAGGCAGGTATTGGAATGTGGAGGACAAGACAGTTCACCTAGGCCCAACGCACAAAGACACAATGAAGTGAGAAAAAATGGTGACTCCCCTAGCAAGTATAAATAAGGAGAGATAGAAATTCTTGAAGTTCATGGGGAACAAGTTTGAAGATCCTATGAGGCATTGCAAGACACACAAAACCATATGAATAGCAAGCTGCTAGGAACATAAAGACTATCAACTTAGAGCATTTCCAACGACGCTATGGCATAGAGCCATTGATTGGTTCACGAAACTTGACAAAGAATCTACAAGCTCTTGTATGCATTGAAGAAGGTGTTTGAGGCAGAGTTCAAACTATTGAGAGACAATAATGAGATCATGGTAGAGATCTACGATACTAAGCAAGGAGAAAATGAGAATGTACGAGCTTACAATTGTAGGCTCAAAGAACTACTAGTGAAGCTGGAGAACTAGTTGGTTGATGGGCTAAAGAAGTGGTGATTCAACAAGGGTTTGATCCCCTCGTTGTGAAAAAAGATGAAAATGGTGCCTTTGTCCTTGTACACTGATTCTTGCAATTGGCTGATGGACATTGAGAGTGAAAACAAATATATTCCGGAGGGTAGGAAAATATGGATGACGATCGAGAGTATGGAGGAAAGTAGCAACGAAGAATCTAAGACGATAGGTTATGGTGTGAATGATGAGAGAACTGAAGGCCAAGAAAGAAAATTCAAAAGAAACCAAAGAATTGTGGTTAACCGACTGTAAAGTAGGTCATACTAGAACTAATTGTCCAAAAAAAAAAATTTATGAGATCTATCATGTAATGGGACATTCCATCAAGGAATGCCCATGCAATTTAATAACAAGAAGCACTCAAGTTCTCTTCATAGAGGGGGAACAATCAATCCTCCCGACCACACCTTCTAAATCACAAAATAATAATAATAATAATAATGCATCTCCTAGTAGGTACCGCAACAAAAGAGGAAATGACATTTAGTATAATAACAGTAGGTTGAGAAGCCGTAGCTATATGATTCTAAAGGAAGACTTACGATCCAGTGCTAGAAATGTAGTGAATGGGGTCACTTTGCCAGAAAATGTTAGAGTAACCAAAATAAAGGAGGAATGATGTGCAAATGGTGTGGACCAAGTGATCATGAAGACACCGACTATCAAAAAAAAAAGGTATCAACATGCTGGATATGGAGGAACAAGATGAGGAAGTCTTGGCAATTGCAAGATTACAAACAAAGAAGGCAACTTATCCATACTATTGTATGGAGAAGGAGAGACTTCGAGAGGCCAAAGTGGAAGTGGAACAGGCAATGGCCAAAGAATGGAGAACCTGCAACGAAGCAACAAGTACCTTGTTGCAGTCGGAGTCTGAAAAGCTTTAGATCTTTTAAAAATATCTATATATTGTGGTTTTTTTCAATTCCCATAGTCTTTGTTGAGTTTGAGTGTCAAGTTCATGTATGAGCCAAAAATCAGTTTGCTGAGTTTGTGTCAAGTCCGAGTTTTGTAACTATTGTGTAGATCAATATCATAAAAATGTAGAAAAGTAATAAGAACAAAGGATTTTGAAAGTCAAAAGAAAAATTAATAGAGAAACTTTCACAATTAATCATACATAGCAATACTCAATATACTGCAGCAATCACCAACAAACCAGCCAATGGCTTTTACAAATTAGACTTCATTCTCTCTACCTTACCAATAAATAGTAAATAAAAATACTGATTAGAGTTTCCATTGTGGCTTTTGCCTGATCCATACCTAGAATTCAAAGGCTTTGGCTTCAATTTTCCAATCATTAACACTTCAAGCTAGTGCCCAAATTATAAATGCCTGAACTTACCCTCTCATTCACTACACAAAAGAGGCCTCTAAGAAAGTATCATTGAAACTTATTCCTTAGTGTACAAGAAATGCACTTGATGGTTCCTCCTTTGGCTCACACTTTCAACTCGTACAAAACAGGGAATCAATATCTAGCAAAGAAAAATGAATAGTAGAATTGTCAACCAGGTCTCATTAGCCCACAATGTTTTCCTATAAATATTATTAGATGTGGTGGATGATGATGTTTGTGATTCCTCTTCTCTCACTCAAAATGCTGATATACATATGTATTAGCATCCGTTTCTAGCCTTGGCCTTAAATCAGTCAAACTGGCCTTAGGCTTAAGTTGGTCTTCTTTTTCTTAGTCTTTCCCTTTGGAAACCTATCCTCAAATGGCTATTTGTACTTGTAGATGTCTATTATCGTTAGAGTTTGTTGGTTGAAAATTTTGTAAACCTAAGAGGATGTGCAAAATTGTGGTTTCAACCACAGCACGTGAGTATAAACTCTCCTAATTTAGGGAAAGCTCCCCCTTTTTTAACACTTAACTAAAACTAATTTAATCTAATATGGGTAGGACAACAACCTTTCCTCTTGTTTTAGAAAAGATTATGTTCTTCTCTTCATAGAAAAGAAACAACAATTTTGAAAGAATTATAACAGCAACCTAAAACAAAACCAAGAGAGGAAATGAAGTTTCCTGAAAGCACAAAGACTTCCGTCACTTCCTCCGGGACGGGAAAACAACAACCAAGCACAAAGTCTTGAGTTTCTAAAATCCTATCTACCCTTTTTAGAATGATGGAATAAGAACAATGTACAACATAAGCCAGCACAAAGTTTGCGAGTATGACGCACCTTTAAGTCACTTTAAATGGGAATTACTACAAGCGCAAAGTCGTGCAACTCTTCTCAGATTCTAATCACAAACTAAACTAATTCAGCCTTCAATATTTGCAGCACAAAGTCTGCAGATATTTAGAGTGAAGCTCTTCTCAACAACTTTCTACAACTTCAAGCAAGTACAAAGAAATGTCCCAATATGACATAAGAACACAATGGATACAAAGTATGGCTTCAACACAAAGTCTGAAATTCCAACTCTTTGATATTACTTGAGAGAAAATAGTTTACAACTATAAAACTCAAAGTCTCTATGAGTGCAAAATTCTGCAGAGTTTTCTTACTTGCCAAAAAGATATCAATTACATTGAGCACCCTCTTGTATATATAGGAGAGGGGTTGAGAGCAAAATGTGGGAGAAGTCTAATTAACTTAGACTTTTTCCACAACTAACTAACTAACTATGACCTATTCAAATTACAGTTCTATTACTAACCAACTTGTAATTTGTTTACATGTAATTACAATTTACAAAATTACAAGTGAAAGTTCACTTGCAATCATGACTCTTGACATCACATGTAATTTGTTGAAAACAAAATGCATATACAAAAGTTAAGTGTTGAAAGACACTTTTTTATTCTTTTCCCTTCCTGGCCATGAGGGACTAAAAATTGTTGATGGATTTCTGCAATTCATCATGATCAGGACCTGCTATATTCCTAGCAACAACAATTGTCTTGACGATGACATCAAAGTATCTAACTGTTGCCTCTTTGTGTTTTTCAAGAGTGGTCTGCATCTTATCAAAGGACATCTGGTATTTCACGAACTTGTGGATCGAAGCTACAACAAATTGCTCCGATTCCAACTCCCCATGAAGGTTCGACACTAAGTCAGCAAGAATCAAGTTTTCAACGAGCATCTCTCCATCATGACTTAAGATTTTGCAAGATATTTTGTCAAAATTGGAGATGATATCCCGCTTAGCTTCATCACTCATTTCAAGGGCGGCTTGCACGTCTTTGATGAGATCTTTGATGCCCAATGACTTATTTGTCATGAGATCTTCAAATTCTATGTATCTTTCTCTATTTGGAATTACCATATTGTTGCACAAAATTTCCAATTTGATCTGGTCCATCTCATGCTAGATCTTCAAATCTTTCTCAATTGAAATGAGACTCTGGTTGAAAGTTCCCAAGGTCTGATTCAGTTTTAGCTTTGCTGCTCTTACATTGCTCAACACGTGCAATGCTTTCTTCACCACTTAAGTACTCTGATTAATCAATTGATCTACCCAAGAATCAATTGATCTACCCAAGAATCAATTGCCTTAGCCTTTTGAGCAGCTTTCTCCAATTGTTTTATAGATTCTTCGGATGTGGAGGAGGTCAAAGGATCAACCTGTTTTGAAGAATTTGTGATCTTTTGGATCATTGTGATGAGCTGTGAATTCTTCTCTTTGAGCTCATTCTTCTTTGTTAGCATCTCATCGTAGCTTTGGACCAGTGAAGCTACTGAATCTTGGGCATCATGCATGAGACCAGAATGCGTCTATTTCCCAAGTTCCACCCTCGTGAGCCTGTAGTTTGACAACTGCATTTCTTTTGGCGGTTTCTCAACTAGAGGCTCTGCCACTTCTGCATATTTCATTTTATTGCTATCTACCATCACCCATGAGACTATTTTCGCCATCTTACTGACCCTTGGTTTAGGTTTCCCGAGCTGTTGAAAATCAAATATGTCTGGAGAGACCTCCTACTTTTTCCTTTTGGGTGTGATCAAACTCAACCAAGGGGGTAGTTCTAATGAGTTCGCATTTGAGATTGCAACCGTGGTTTGAGAAGAAACAAGTTCAACCTCTACCACAACTGTAACTCTAGGAGGAGCCTTTGTTCGAACAACAAGTGTCTGTTCTGATGACAAATCATGACTTGCTTCCATCATGAACTTATCAAAACTCATGGCAGAAGTATCAACCTCAGGGAAAGAAACACTAGACAAAATGGCATACGAGGGATTCACATCAAAGACATTCTCTAAGCCACCATGAGAGGTCTCAACAGGAACTTCTATGCTATCACGAGTAGATGTGCTTGGTTCCACAGGTTCCACATGAACGGCGGAGAAAGAATCCACATCCATATCAATTGAAGACATGGGTACATCCAACGATAATTGGGGAAGGGTTGTATGAGGAGAATCTGAGCCTATAGAAGGAGGTGATTTTGTTGTATTCTCCTCATGAGTATCATTGTCAGCATCAATAACCTGTATTTGCACTTCTGGCTTTTCCTTTCCTTTTAGTGACACTTTTGGTGGAGGAATAACCAAAGCTCTGCTGACCCTCAATTTGACTCTTGTGCCAGAAGAGGAGGCACCTTCTTTGGACTTGATTTTGACTTCAAATCTTCACCCAACAGGTCCAGTTGAATCACCTTCTGCTCCACCTTTAATCTTTATGGTCTTGACATTATTGTTCTTCAACCAAGCATTGGTGTTTGCAAGAATGGACTGAAATCTGTCCAAGATAGAGTCACATTCCTTCTTTGACCAATGAGGAGAAGGAAGAGGGGCTTCAGCAACCCTTTGCTCTATGTACTCTGGATCAAGAATTTTTCCATCATCTACCATCCCTTTTGGAATCCTAGTCAAATCAAGATCTACAATCAGCTCCAGGGTAAGCCTACTGTAGTCCATTCTTCTAATATCTTCTTCAGTGTGGAAATCAGCCCAAATATCTTCGAGACGATGAACATGAGTGAAGGCCCTCTTGATTTTGTCCTTCATCCCTCGATAATCAAAATCTTTCCTCTCCTTGAACTTCCTGAACTTGATTTCTTGGAGTTCGGTCTCCATTGCCTTGGCCCTTGCTGAGGTGTTCAAAGAATATCGACTGATCTGCAATGGATTGTGTGAGGAAATATTGGTACCTAACTTGTGATTGGCAAGTTGTATTGTATGAACTGCCATCAACTGTCTTGCCAACTCCATCAAAAGGATCTTGGCAGTGGGATACCGGGATAACATGTATGTCTGTCCTTCAAAACATCCAACTCTCATTAGGTGAAAGTTGTAAACTGCAAGAACAAACACTCATATTCATTCACTTTCTTCCATAGTGCCTCAGAGACCCTTCTATTTTTGAGCGTCTTGTCAAAAAGACACATGAAGTGACCAAAGAATGCATCTTGCACTCTTCTGTAATGAATTCTGCTAGGCCTCAAAGATAGCTGCCCATAGTACTTCCATATTGGCACCAACGACCTGTCACCCTTAGTAGAAAGACCAAGAAATTGTCTGAGTGATGCCGTGATATACACCAAGTATGGATTCATTTAGAAAGTGAAAGTAGTGGGAACTTGTGACAACTGCTCACATAGGTTGTCGCTGATGACTTCTCCCCAAAAAATGTGAGACCGCCCCTTCCTCATGATCACAATATACTTGTACATCCAGATTTCAAACACATTAGAGTGTTTCAAACCCATTATCCTACTAAGAAGAGTGATCATGTGACCAACTTCTTCAATGAAGTCACAACGATACAACTTGGACCATCTTGAAAAGCAAGTTCTAGGAGTATTAAGCCACTTAGCATTAATGTATCTAATGCCTTCTCTTCATTGTGATATCTGCATACATAGGAGTTGCGGGGACTTTGAAAATCTTATCAATAGTTTCTGCATCTAACCCGATAATTACGTTCCCATCATGATCTCTGATTGTTCTAGTCTCCTTATCAAAATGAGAGGCACATGCAAGTACAAACTCACGCTCCAAGGCAGCCACTGGGAAAGAAGAGACCAAATGGATATGGCTGTTCAAGAGTAACTGCATCCCATGTGTTGGTGAGACCTTTGCTCTTTTTAATAACTTAGACATGTCCACATGTCCAATCTTTGTGTCTTGGATCTCATCAATGAGAGAGACTACTTGAGTGGGGGCAATCTCATTTTGATATTTGTCATACTTATATTTCATTTTCTTGTTTGGAGGAGATGTCAGCTCTTCTGTCATCGAACAAGAATCTGCAACACTGTGATGAAAACTTAAGAGGGTAAGAACATCTTCAGCAGCTATTGGGGATTCCATAATCCTCAAACCTTTGAAAACCAATGTTTACATCAAGATTTCGATGGGTTTTTATCACGAAACAACTTGGATTGACTCAAAGGTGCTTTATGGATAAGCTTTAGACAATGATGGAAGGGAATCAGATCTTGCGGGGTTGACTGCAAGTGGAAGAACTTTCACAACTCGCACTTGTAATCGGGTCTCCAAGACCCCACTGCAAGTGGAAGAGTAAAGTTTGATGGCAAGTGATAATGGATACTTGTAGTTGGGTCTTGGAGACCCGATAACAATTAACTAATATGCGATAGTCTCTTGGAAAGCACTTTGAGCATGAAGGGATATGAATACAAGAGAGGCGATCATGAGATGCACAACTTGGCGGCAACACTCCTTTACTTGTAATGACACACAAGCCAAAATGGCTTTCAATCGGGTCATCAAGACCCGACTACAAGTGATATTGCTTGAAAGTGAATTGGAGGAGAAAACTTGCAATCAGGTCTTGAGGACCCGATTGCAAATGAAGGCACAAGGGAAGTGATTAGAGACTTGCCTGAGAAGAGTTGAAGACCAGTGTGCATTCATATGCGCATAAAGCAAGACAAAAGCTCACTTGTAATCGGTTCTTGAGACCCAATTACAAGTGGATCACAATGATCTTGTAATTGGGTCTTCAAGACGAAGACTTGACTACAAGTTAGCTACAACTTGAAAGCAAAACGTGTGGGCAGAACGCTCGTAAATAACTTGCATGCATCCCCTCAAAACTCGACTGCAAGATGCAGAAGATTTGAGGCACGCAAATGGAAGAATACAACCTTTGAAAGAGGAGACACATCTCTTACTTGCAGTCGGGACTCAAAGGCCCGATTGCAAGTATATATTACATACAAAAACGCGAACTTGACTTCGAGCACCACAGACCTGAAATGCATCTTTAAAGACAAAGAAAACTCTTTTTATCACTTACATTAGGGTCTGTGATGATCGATTGCAAGTAAATAAAATGAATTCTCTGAAATGCATTCCAACAAAAAGCGAAAACCGACTGAAGAGGAGAAAGGATCATGAAAATATTGGCACACAACGCGAAAACTGAAATGCCAAAACCCTTATATCAAAACATCAAAATAACCAAACAAAAGGACATACCTGAAGAGGAGAAATCCGCCTAACCAAAAACGCGACTAGGAATAAGCAATGAATCTTGGCAATGAACCTCTCAAAGACTCTTATAGTCGATTTGGGAAGGAAGACTCCTAGAATGCAATCTCCTCATACATAAATGCAACGTCTTTGCCAAGAAAAACGGACTAAGAAAGAAAAGGGAAAGGCGTAATAACTCTTTGAGCTTCCCAAGCAAGAACTTGTAGTCGGGTCTTGAACCTCCGACTACAAGTTAAATAGAGATTACTTTTACTTGCAAGAAAGACTTGCTATTGGGTTTAAAACATTCGACTTCAAGTTAGACTATCACTAAAATATAAAGTCAAAATGAATCGGGTTTCTAACCTAGGATGACAAATAAATGAAGTTATTATTTAAAAACAAAGAATCCACTTGCAATCGGGTCTCTAAGACCCGATTACAAGTTAGAGTCTATCCTGTAATTGCAATAACAAGACCCCCCTCTTACTTGCAATCTATGCCTTCAAATACTGAAATGCACTAAGGAAGACAAGACACACAAACAACAAACAACTGAAAAACGAAAAAGAAAGCCAAAACTCTGCACAAATGACTAAGCATGAGAAAAGGCCAAAATTTTACATTGGAATGCGTGCATTTAGAGAAGCAACTCAAAAATTCGTAAGGGTTGCCTCATTTTTTATTTACAAAAATGAGGACAACAAAGTTCACTTTTTTCTTAATGATTTTTTTGGTTTTGGTGATTAGTCTTATTTGCTTGACTTTCAATTTCTAGGGTTATACTTATCCTTGTAATTTTCTATTGTAACCTAATGTACTTGTGAGTCTTATTGATCAACATCTGTCACTTGTTAACATGAATTTAGTTTTTTTCTATGGTTCATAGTCATACCATAGTTCACAAACTTGGACTTGGAGAGCACTCGACAAGCCCAAGTTTTTCGACCCAGCCAAAAGTCGTCAAAAATTTGGCAAAGACACAACAAAAACCAGGGTTTATTGGAGGGCCAAATGTAGGATTTTATACTTTATAGAAGAAATCCTTGTGAAATACATGTTTTAGCCCTCGTTTTAACCTGCTCTAATGTGTCTATACTCACATTTTAACCTACCCTGATGCGTTTTAACTCGCGTTGGCACGTTTCAATCTCACATTGTGATTTTTTACCTTGGAATTGTGTGAAACCTGTGAGTTTTTGTCTTAAATCCACCGATTTTTCTTGTGCAACTTGTCTACAGAGATTCGTGAGTTAAACTTGTGCTTACTTGTCCATCTGAAAAATCTCCGAGTACTTGGCAACTTGGCAAGTATTTGCAAGGTTTTCTATCCATGGTTCATACTCCTAAAGATGGAGCTTATTCATCCCATATTAGAATAATATCTTTCTCTTTGTGTTATTAATGGTCATTTAAGTTGTTTCTAATTTCGCCTCTAGTTAACGATTGTTTCTTTTAGAAACATCGTCTTTGTAACTCTATTTAAAGGAGCTTTGTCTCCTAGATTAATTGAACAACATCGATTCTTTGAAATCCATATGCTTTTGCATCTGTATTATGGTATCAGAGCCTTGGTTATTTTCGAAATAATTTTTCAATTAAAATTCGTCACGAATTTTTAACAGTTTTTTTGAAAAATTTCTTTGTTTATTCGAAATTGCTACTTTGGCAGTTCGTTTTGGCTACAGCTACTAGGGTTTTCTGGCTATTTTCTGCCCTCTCCCGCGATCCGTCTCTCCTGCATTTCGCGCAACCACGCGACGCGTTTTTTTTCCCGCCTGTAGATTTTTTTTTGCCATTTTTGGATGGAAATCTGCATTTTCGTGGTGGGTTTTTCGAGATCTCAACTGGGTCGTCGTCAGAATTTTCTGGGTGTCTCGATTTTCGAGCCAGTGGATCTAGATTCTGATTGCAGATTCCTTTTGGGTTTTTTGCAAGGATTTGTGGGTTGTCTTCAGATTTTTCTGGGTCAGCCGGAATTTTTTTCCTGAAATTCGTGCTCGCCATACTTCATTTTTTTGAAGTCTGTACCTGCATCTGCCTCTGTTCCTGCATTGGGATTCAAATTTTTTGAATTCTGTGCCAGCACCTCTTCTCAATTTTTGTTTTCTGTGCATTGGGAAACGTGCAAGATGGTGTCATTGACCAACTTGATGTTGGAAGGCAGTCAGGCTTTGTGCACTTAGCATCTTCTCAGCGCCTTGTTTTTTGTGCCTCGAAAAGCGTGAAGATGGCTTATGGGCATCGATGTTTGTTTCGGTTTTTAATATTTTTTAACTTGAAAAAAATTCTGATGGGTTTTAATATTTTTTTCCCTTAAAAAAAAGTCTGGGTTTTTAAATATTTTTTGTCCTTGAAAAAAAATCATGGGAGGGTTTATGATTTTTTCCTCAAAAATTGTACTTTGCTGCAATCTGTTTTTAGTCGCACCTGGAGTTGTTGTGCGAACATCTGCACTAGTCTCTTATTTGCAGTCTATTTTCGGGCATCTTGCTCATCTGCAATAGTTTGGAGGGTTTGCCGATTTTTTCCTCAAAATTGTGACAGCTGTTCTTGGTGTGTCTCTGGTTACAGGGAGGGACAGTTCTCCAACATCAGGTTGGACGGTTGGTGTTGTTTTGGGTATCTCCAGAAGTTCTGCAGTTTCTGGGAGGGTTGGTGGCAGACTCATCTCAAGTGGCAGAGTCAGTGGCAGGCTCTTGTCTTCTATTGCAGTGTGTTTTGAGAAGAAGGGGGCAACCTTCTCTGTTATTTCTCTTGGTAATTAGAACAATGACCATTAAGGGAGGGTATTAGAATAATATCTTTCTCTTTGTGTTATTTATTAGAATATTAAAATAATGTTAATTTTAGTATTAATGCTCAATAGTGTATATTCTATTTTAGTAAGATCTTCTACGATCTTCTCAGCAGTTTCTTATTAGAAACTTTCTATTCTTGTAAATATTCTTGTATTATTTATGAGTGACTTGCTCATTCTGTAATTAATCAATTCTTTGAAATCCATTGCGTGTCTCGCACTGTTTTATGGTATCAGAGCTATAGGTGAATTTTTTTTGAAATTTTTCTTTTTTGAAAATTTTCGAAATTATTCTCGTTCATCCTATAAGGGCTTTCGTCTGCAAAAATCGCGATTTGTATTCACGGGTCTGTTCTGAGGATTTTTTTCCTCTACCCGCATTTGTTTGCTACCTTAGAAAACGCGATTTTTCGTGTCCGTTTTTCTGGGTCTGTGCTTTTTGCGCTTGTTCTCGGCTCTCATACAGCCCGTGCGATTTTATTCCTTTTTCTGGAGGTTTTCATGCGATTCTTGTTCACGTTTACTAAATCTGCGATGCGGTTTTCGTGTTTTTTGATTGCGGATTTCAAAATTTTTTGGCGGCTCTGCTATTTTTTTTTCACGACCTAGGGTTTCTGGTTTTCGGCTAGGGTTTATACCCTTTATTTCAAGTCGGAATTTTTTTTCAATTACAGATTCCTTCTGGGTTTTTTGAGCTCTCAACTGGGTCGTCGTCAGAATTTTCTGGGTGCCTCGATTTTTGAGCCTGCGGATTCACATTCAGGTAGCATATTCTTGGTGGGTTTTACGAATCCTAATCTGGGTAGTTGTCCGATTTTTATGGGTGCATCCTTTTCCGTGCCTCAATTTTCAAGCCAGTGGATTTGAATTTGGTTTTCAGATTCCTTTTGGGTTTCCTCAGCTTTCAGGCACCTGTCAGTTTTTTTTGGATCAGCCGGGACTTATCTTGAAATCCGTGCCTGTTGTAGTTGTATTTGTCTCTTGTCATTTTCCGTGCCTTGGGAAACGTGCAAATGGCTTCTCTAACCAACCTGATGTTAGAAGGTAGTCAACGCTTTAATGGCAACAATTACAACATCTGGAAACAGTGTATGTTGACCATTTTCGAATATAGGCGTCTTGACTAGCTTGTTTTGGGAAAAGAGCTCAGTCCTGGTACACCTGGTGCAGATCAAGATAAGTTTGATGAACGCAATCGGGAGGCAGTTATGCTTCTCAAACTCTCCGTGACTGATGATCAGTTACCACAAATTCCTTCCGGCAAGACAGCTTTCAACATTTGGAAGCATCTGAAGGAATTGCATGAGACATCCAACAAGAGCTGAGCATTCTTTCTGAAGAATCACTTGTTCTCCATTATGATGGACGAATGCATGTCCTTACAGGAACACCTCACGAGGATTAAGGACATTCGAGATGAGCTCGAAGCTATTGGTCGGACTATGGAGGAAGAAGACATGGTAGTAATCACTCTGAAAAGTCTTCTATGAACACTTCATTGAGACCCTCAATATTACTTCAACTAATGTTGACTTGAAGTTTTCAGAATTGTGCACCAAACTTCTACAGCAGGATCGCTGGAAACAACAGTTTGGTAGTGGTACTACGTCAACCTCCTCGGAAAATGCCTTCACAGCCCAATCCTTTCACAAGGATAAAGGCAAATTTCAGTCCTCTCAGTCTTTTCAGCAGAAAGGCTCTTCTCAGACACATGATGGTGCTAAGAAGAAGAATGTGCAGTGCAATTATTGTCACAAGTACGGCCATATGAAGAAAGATTGCCGTCAGAGGCTCGCTTCTGAACAAAAGAAGTAGTGAGGGTCACACCAGAAGGCGCATGTTGCTGAACATTCCGAGCAGAAGGAGTCTGCCTTTTATGCCTTTATGGCTAAGAGGTCTTCAGATCATGCCAGGTCTTTTGCTTGGTACATCGACTTTGGTGCGTCACGTCACTTTTCTCATCGGCGTGACTGGTTTACAGACTTCTCATCTTTCAGTGATTCCGTTGTATTTGGCGGAGGTGAGGAGTATACAGTTGTTGGCAGAGGCACTGTTCAGATACAGTCTGGTGGCAGGAATCTCATCTTCTTGAATGTGTACTATGTTCCTGGTATGGAACTTAATCTGCTCTCTGTCAGTCAGATTATGAGGAATTCTCCTCAGCTAGATGTGGTGTTCAGTGCTCACAAGTGTTCCATCATTGATCGGGAGACTCGTCTTACTGTTGCTGTTGGTCTAGAGGATCATGGCCTATACAGGCTTCTTGACACTGGTGATTCTCCTGAAGTGGCTCTGGCAGCTCGTGTTTCTCCTCTTAGCACTTTGTGGCATTAGAGATATGGACATCTCAACATTCAGTATCTCTCTCAGCTATCTCGGGAGGGACTTGTTTCAGGGTTACCTGATATTCAGACTCAGCATCTTGGAGTATGTGGCGCCTGTCAAGCTAGCAAACAGCATCGGACTTCATTCACACATGGAAAGTCTTGGTGCGCATCTAAGGTACTTCAATTACTTCATGCTGATATTTGTGGTCCTATGATTACATCTTCTGTTACTGGTTGCAAATACTTTTTGCTTATTGTAGATGATTTTAGTAGAAAGATGTGGTTGTACTTTCTTAAACACAAATCAGATGTATTTAGTATCTTTCAAAAGTTTAAGTCCTTCATTGAAAAAGAGTCTGGATGTAGCATCATTACTCTTAGGACAGATAACGGGGGGGAAATTTTGTTCTTCTGCATTCTCCAACTTCTGTGATACCCATGGCATCAAACGCCAATTGACTACACCCTACACTCCTCAGCAAAACAGTGTTGTCGAGCGTCGCAATCGTACGGTTGTTGAGATGGCTCGCTCTATGTTACAACACAGGAGTGTTCCGAATAAGTATTGGGCTGAAGCAGTGTTTACTGCTGTCTACCTCCTTAACCGTTCCCCTACTCAGGCTGTTAAGGGGAAGACTCTAGAAGAGGTTTGGTCTGGTCGGAAGCCTAAGATCGGCCACCTAAAGGTTTTTGGCTCTGTTGCCTATGTTTGGATTCCAGATGCTAAGCGCTCCAAGTTGGATTCCAAAAGTCAGAAACTCATGATGACAGGATACAGTGATCACCATAAGGCCTACAGACTGATAGATATAGACACTAAACGTCTTATTTTCAGTCGTGATGTTGTATTTGATGAAGACAGAGGATTCTTTCAGTCCCCTTCTTCTGAGTAGTGTTCTGAGGATCAGCCTCACAGTGTTCTTCTTCCCTTAGGTTCGCCTGATGGGAGGGATGATGCAGAATCTATTTTCGATGATGCACTACCTGAGTTCCCTCCGGAGAATAATCCTCCTGCTGCTGCTCATGTTCTTGATCCTGAGCCTCTTCCAGCTCCTCCAGATGTTAGCACTTCTACTCTCCGGCCTAAATGGTGGGCCAAGACCATTGGTGACCTCAGGGATATTGAGCTCATTGAGGGTAGAACCTCCCGTAATAAGAGCAAACAACAGCATACAGTCAATTTTGCTCTCATGGCTAACATACACAGTGTTTTTGAGCCTCAGACATATTCAGAGGCTAAAGGTATACCTGAGTGGGAACAGGCTATGGAAGCTGAGTTCCAGAGTCTTCAGAAGAATCACACTTGGTCCCTTTCTGATCTTCCTTCAGGGAAGAAGCCCATTAGCTGCAAATGGGTGTACAAAGTAAAATACAAAGCTGATGGAATCCTAGACAAGTATAAGGCTCGTCTTGTTGCTCGTGGGTTCTCACAGAAAGAAGGCATTGACTATGAGGAGACTTTTGCTCCTACAGCCAAAATGAGTACTATACGGCTCGTTCTTGCCTTGGCAGCCCAATTCAGTTGGAAAGTCCATCAGATGGACGTCAAGAGTGCCTTTTTGAATGGTGACTTACAGAAAAAAGTCTACATGACGCAACCCCCAGGATTCAAGGTTGCTGGTCAAGAACAAAAGGTCTGTAGACTAGTCAAAGCACTCTATGGTCTAAAACAAGCTCCTCGGGCTTGGTACATGAAAATTGATAAGTACTTGACAGATCATGGTTTTCAGCGGAGTCCATCTAATGCAAACCTATATATCAAGCATACTAGTAATGATGTTCTATTTGTGGTTGTCTATGTGGATGACTTAATCATTACTGGCAGTTCAACACATTTGATCACTGGGATCAAACAGGATTTGTGCCGCACCTTTGATATGACAGATTTGGGACTTCTTCATTACTGCTTAGGAGTTGAAGTTTGGCAGACTGAGAACAGTATCTTTCTCTCTCAGTCCAAGTATGCCAGAAGTCTCGTGGACAGGTTCAGAATGCAGGATTGCAAACCTGCCTCTACTCCTATGGAACCCGGGCTCAAACTTTCAGCTCAGTCATCTTCACCAGTTGTGGATGAATCTTTGTTCAGGCAACTAGTGGGCAGTCTCATCTATCTTACTGCCACTAGACCTGACATCAGTTTTGCAGTGAGCTACATTTCACGCTTCATGACAGCTCCCAAGGCTGATCATTGGATAGCAGCGAAGCGTGTGCTGCGTTATGTGAGTGGCACTCCTGATTATGGACTTCTGTACACTCGGAGTTTTGATCCTACACTCAGTGGCTACACAGATTCTGACTAGGCAGGTTCGGTTGATGACCGTAAATCTACAGCAGGGTATGTGTTTAGTTTGGGATCTAGTGCTGTCACATGGACCAGTAAGAAGCAGCAGGCAGTGGCTCTCTCCTCGACAGAAGCAGAGTATCGGGGAGTAGTTAAGGCAGCTTGTGAGGCGGTTTGGCTTCAACGAATGCTTGCGGATATGCATGTCTCCCAGGCAGGTCCAACTCCCTTGTTCTGTGATAATCAGGGAGTGCTCAAACTTGCCAAGAATCCAGTCTTCCATGAAAGAACCAAGCATGTGGAAACTCATTGTCACTATATTCGACAGCTGGTTGAAGACGGATCTATCTAGTTGCTGTATGTTCCTACCTCGGAGCAGCCAGTAGACATCTTCACCAAGCCCCTTGGTCTTGATAAATTTGTAAAATTCAGGGGGTCTATAGGTGTAGTTAATAGATTGAGCATCAAGGGAGGGTATTAGAATATTAAAATAATGTTAATTTTAGTATTAATGCTCAATAGTGTATATTCTATTTTAGTAAGATCTTCTACGATCTTCTCAGCAGTTTCTTATTAGAAACTTGCTATTCTTGTAAATATTCTTGTATTATTTATGAGCGTCTCTCATTCTGTAATTAATCAATTCTTTAAAATCCATTGCGTGTCTCGCACTGTTTTATTATTAATGGTCATTTAAGTTGTTTCTAATTTCGCCTCTAGTTAACAATTGTTTCTTTTAGAAACATCGTCTTTGTAACTCTATTTAAAGGAGCTTTGTCTCCTTGATTAATTGAACAACATTGATTCTTTGAAATCCATATGCTTTTGCATCTGTATTATCCCAAGTCCTATAGAGATAAAGGAATTGCTGCTGCGAATGACTGCTAAAATATTACATATTATTTTGGGATGTTTCTTAAGAACTAAAGATGTCTGGAAGTGGGTACACAATTAGATATTCAAGACGAGTGCTTAGTTAGGAATTTCTCTTCTGGGAATAGGCTTTAAATGTGCTTCTCTGTGGTCAGCAATTATCTTTAGCCATGTGAGCTGCGACTTAACCCTTCGTCCTAAATATATGCTTCTGGTATCAAATACATATAATTTAGAGGGTATGCACTATGCAACTTACAAGATTTATATTGTTTGTGATACAAACAAGCCATTAGGGACATGCTCTATGCCATCAAATCTCTCTTAGAAATTATCCAAAGCATAGTTAGTCGTCAAAACAAAGTGATTAAGCCTCTTCTTCCACAGCATTCATTCATATATTGATATACCTTACCTTTGAATTCTGTTGCACATGATGTCCAATCACAATTCTCACCATATGGAGTTAATGACAGCCACTTCAAGATGAAAAATCCAATCTGTTAAAATTCAATTTAGTAAATACGGCAGACATCACTACTCATTTATTGGATGGGTGATGGACTCTGTAAATAGATGTGCATTATTTTTCAATACACTTGTACTGGTTAGAAAGTTCTACATGGTAAATCCTAACTATGATACACTTAGACAAACCTATTGAAATCAACTAATATAGATTTTATGCGACAACAGTGATTTCAAGTGAGATATTTTAGCACTTGTTATGTTGCCTTCTGATTTAAAATATGTTAGTGACGAAGAAAGAAATGGAGAGAGCTTTGAACTTAAAGAAATTTAGCTTAGTGCAATCTAATTATTCATGTACCATTTCCTTCTTTTCTTGTTTCTGTAATTGTTCATGTTTGACAAAGTCAGTTATTCTGTTAAATACGTGCATACAAAAGTCTTCAGCTATGCTAATAACGTGTACTATGTAGTGGATGGATCATCACAAGGATGATTTTAGTCATCATGCAACTGTCAAAGCTTTGTTGGGAGCACGACAAGCTATGCTGGAGGTTAGAAATCTTTTGAGGCACATTGGAGAAGCTGCAGGAGTTCCAGTAAGTACCTATTTTCTGTTTCATTTACTGCAAAGATAAAAATCACCTTTTGAAACAATCCGTTCCTTTTTATTATCTTTTTGATCTCATGTAAAGACAACCTATCTTACCTTCTCATTATTAGTAGGATAACTCATAATACTGGAGATGTCTAATGTACAATTGTTCTTCATTATGTGTTTTATCTTCTTGTAAATTAGAAGTACAAGTCATAAGACTGGAGATATCTAAAATCTATAGCATAATTATTTGTCACAAAAAAAAATTGTTGTCTGAGGTTAAGGTAATGTAGTTATTGCTATCTTCCATCCACATAATCTACAAATGTATTCATCTTAAAGTTTGTGTTTTGTTTGAACTTTCTATGACAGATTGAACCTGAATCACAGACTTGTATGCTAGATAGTACGATGAGTATGGAAGGTGTGCTTTTGGCTGGAGTTCCTGGTGCTGGAGGTTTTGATGCAATATTTGCAATAACGCTTGGAACCACTTCCAGAGATCATGTTGCACATCACTGGAGTACTAATGGTGTGCTTCCACTCTTGGTAACAGAAGATCCAAGGGGTGTTACTTTGGAGGATGGTGACCCTAGAGAGAGAGAAATTGCTAATGGGATTCATTCAATAAATCTTAAGTGAATGAATATACCAAGATATGGCAACAGTCCCTCATTTTCACCCTTTTCAACTTTTGCAAGTGAGTTATGGTTGGATCACATTCATGCCATCATTTAGGTATTAGCCCATAGATGAAGAGAAATTTTTAGTTTACTTCTTATCTGGCCAAATCTTTCTGTATTGGTTGAAAGAAACAAATACATGGAGCTAAGCGAGACAGATTCCTCTATATTGATTGTGAACTGACGATGATAGTGCTGGCTAAAGGCTGCAACCAGTCCTCCCTACATAGGTATCTCCATTTGGAGATTCTTGGGAGCTGTGAGTCAATCTTGACACTGTGCCTATAGAATCAGGTTTCTTTAATTGTCAATGACACATGCTCAACAAAATCTTGTAATTTTATCCACATGAATTTGCTATATTATTAGAAATTGAAAATTTGGCAGTAAAAGTTCAATACCTTATCTGAACAAGCAATGCCATGCTTCTGTTTCTTAACGATGGATGTAATTGTCATGTGGATTTCTGCAGGGAATTCACCATAAAGCTTTTGTCTACATCAAAGAAGGAGATGTTGTATTGATGAATAATTCAAATATGTTTTCCATGTGTATTTTGTCTTTTCTTCTGAAATGTGAACTAGAAATGCATTGGCCATAATGAGAAGCTCATTGGCAGTAGTGAGAAGCTCTGTTCCTTTGGCATTATTTTAATATCATTGTCTTAAGAGAATCCACGCAGCACTATTCTTATCCCCTATCTGGAGATGGTAAGCAAGTCCTATATTAATTTTGATTGCTGGTCTTTATGATCTCTAGACTCGAGGAAGTGGTTTAATTTATGAACTGTGTACATCACTCGTATTCTTCTTAATATAATAAAGAAGAATTCTAAGTGAAGTTTTAGCTCCCGATATCTAGAAATTTTGTTCTCAGCAAATATGCATTGTTGTTTCTCTCCCTCATAATTAATGTTGTTAGGGGCAATTTTGCTTTCTGTATCAGATTTTGAATTCCTTCTCCCCTATCCTATATTTCTTTCATCGTCACTCTTCTTCTGTTAGGAGGTATACCATTTCATGACATTCTGTACCATGCTATCAAGCAAACAGTGCGTTTTTCCAGTTATGTCCTCTGACATTCATCTTCAACTGTGTTGTATGTTAAGAGTCCTCATGTCTTTGTTATCTGTAATTCCATCTTGATCTTGATCTCTACATTTTTATTTGGCCGTGCCACAGAATTTATCCCCTAGGAGAGCATATGTATTCCTGTAGCCTTCTTGCATGTTATTGATAACAAATTTTTGTCTTGTATGCTGAAGAGAGTTTGCGAAACTGCTAACTAAAATCAGTTCTTTTAGAAATTTTTAAAACAAAAATAAGGAAAGTTTCTATTGATCTGTGATTAGGATGCATATTTTTTTACAAATTTTATGATATGAATCTTGACTGCTTAAATATGATACTACTAAATTACGTTTGCCATCCTCTAAGAACTTGCTAAAAAAACATGTGTCTTTGAAATTGTGATGCTTCAATGTTAGAAATTGATGCAGTTGCATAACATGTACAATTAGAACTGAAGCATAAAAGAAAAGGGGTTTCAAGACATGAATATACCCTCAAGAAATCCAATGTGGGAAAATTCCAGAAGAGCAGAGTTGTACCTTCTCATTTCCACTATTCTCATGCAAGATTTACAAGCCAGCTGTTTCCATGAATATTGTTGTACTTTTTCAACTGCGTTCACTTTTCCTTGCCTTGGAACTTGTTTAGACAATTTAGCTCACTACCCTACTTAGTTATACATACGTTCTACAACTCTACGATTGAAACATACATGATTCAAAGGGATTCACAAAGTTTGAGAAAATAAATTATGTAATGATCCAAACACCGAAACACTTGAAAAGATGGAAGAAAAATATTTAATTTTTCATGGGAGTGCTTGACTGATATTTAATCTTATATTCAGCCTGTATTATTAATTGTTCAAATGTTGTGGACTACAGGTCTCTGGATCACCTTTGGGATTTCCTTCATCTGTCTTCTCACTGCACTACATTTGCATCCATGTCTTCCAAAAGTTGTCTTATAGTGAGTTTGGGCATGTTTAGTTACTTTGTTAGCCATAAACCTTGAAGTCAGTTACATGAATTAAAAGTGAACCATGATCCATTGGGATCACAGCTATCCATTTGAGAGGGCTCACGTAACCAAAGGCTTGAGGACTTAAATGATGAGGGAAAAATCCCCCAACTTTTCTTTGGAATATCCTTTGGCTTTACTTGGCAACTGACCCTTCAATGCCACTCAACTTCCCTACCCTCCCTTTGATGTACTCAGCTTTACCATTGAGCCACTCTTTGCTTAAGTAAAACCACATCACGTCTCCAACTTGGAACTTGTGCTCCTCTCTGTGCTGATCATGCTTGGGTTTGTACTTAGCTCGCGTCTGCTTTCAATCCTCTCACTTGAAGATGAATTTGGGTTAAATTATTAATGAATTATCATCTTTGAATATTTATCATAGCTGTCCCATCACAACATCAAATATGTTAAGAGGAAAGTTAAACAAAAAAAGACTTTGGATATTGAATAATATGCTAAATTCTCATTCTAAGCATTTGGTTGTTGTATAATACATCCTCTCAAGAGAAATTCTAGTGTTCTATCGACCACTTTTGTGTATGAGAAGTGGTTGACCCATCTTTGAGTCTGTTATCTCCTATAATGTGCTCCAAAATTCGTTGAAGAATCTTGATTTCTATACAAAATCATGGAGCAAAGCAAGCCAAAGTGGACTCAAACATTAATAAATGTTTTTTTAGCATCATTGCCCTTTAAAGCCTTCTTGAATGAAACGATTGTACGCATTTTGTTTTCAATCAATCATGTACTTCCCTTAACACTTCCCTTAACATGGAAGAAGCTAGTTCCAAATCCATGGAAGTACCTTGCCATTATTTGGATGAAATACTCAGCTTACTTGTACTTAACAAAGTATTGTAGCCAAAAGATATAGTTTTACAAATGTGCCGAGGCCTTTGTCACATGTAATCACTATTGATTTATTAAGTATAAACCTGTAATGTCCCCTTTTGGGATTTACCTTAATTTTAGCCCTGAAACAAGATTTTTACTTAAGATGAGAGTTTATAATATATTAATGATATAATTTTTTCAAAACTGTTCATATCTTTCATTAAAATATTAAACTTAAAACTCTAGAAATAGTTCGAAGAATAGAACTTATCTCGATATGATCATAAATATAGTAATATCTCTCCCCAAAATCTGATCATAAATGTGGCTATGTCTTCCTCCAATTTCTGCTCTATAGCAATGTATCATATATTCTTCCCTCCATAATATTAACACTTTTAACACTTTTATGTATGTTGATATAAATCTGAATTACATTTCATATTTTTATTTAATGTTTATTCTTCACATATTTCCCTACTACGCCTTTGAAACTGATATAATTCTGGTCACTAGTGGGATACCAAGATATCACCATCTCGTCCTTATAATCTTTCGTATACACTTCAGAATTAATCTTCTATATATTGCATTCACTCCCGTATCTATCTCCTTTGAAGTTATTCTGAGTGCCTTCTTATATATTGTAATTGGAATGATAAGTTGTGGCAAAAGACATGACTCATGCCTATTCGTTATTACCACCTAATCGCATCATTTGATGATAAGTATTGATTTAGACTTTCATAATCGGTGTCTCTCTTAATTATAATTGGTGATAGATTTATGAATGTTAATCATTAGCGGAGGCTCAGTTTGATGATCGTCTTCTACTTCTTCAAATGGGTACCGCTCAACAGGGCTACAACTTCGTATGGTTTTCTTCATTTATCAACCCTTAGATACTATTATCCCGATGATTAAATTCTTGGCCAGTCGCTGTCTTTTAATTAATGGATATTTCCATTGATCGAGATAATATTATTAATGCCGTCGCTTGGTAATTATCTTTCTCTTTTGATTTGTCTTCCTTCATATGATTATCGATATTGGTCCCACGCTTACTATCCTTTTACCATTCATTGGTCTCCTCACTCTTGTTGATCCGTATCGCATTTCTCCATTAATATACCTTCTTGATCGCCTCCTCAGCATAATCGATATCCAGGGGATGCTTGCAAGTCTTTATGATTTTGGTCTTATTTGATCAGGATCATATATCCGTTTTCCCTTATTCACATAATACAAGGAGCTTTCTCACTATACTGGACAAAGTCTTGTGTGGGACATCACAAAACCTCATTAGCTTAACTCTTCCATTGGTTGGAACACAAGTTTTACTCAACATTGCTCTTGACATATCTCCCATAAATTGGCATCATACTAGTATTGTTCAATACATCGCCGTAAACAAATGATTCAAGCTAAGTTAATGTACCCAAGTTGAAATCAAAGGCTGTTTAGACAACATGTCAACCAAGTTGTCGGTCATGTGTTTTATACTTGACAATTGAACGAAATTGTTGTAATAACACAATTTATTTCTAGTGCCATTCATGCTATAATTTTGATTATGATTGCATATATTAGTGGTTGATGGTTCATATAAAGAATGGTTTATCAGTTCATTATATGATACTTGCATACTTCAAGGTAGTTGGAAGCACGTAAAGGTGACAACGAAAGCCGTAAAATTTGATATTATCATCTTTTTGTAGGAAATTTAATGAACCACCCTCAATAGCCGATTAGAGTAACGCATACCATTATGAGTTTTCTTTTCCCAGATGGTTTTCCCTCATGATGGTCCAAGAAAAAACTCTAAAAAGCATATGTACCCAAGGGATACCCAGGGTAGCCAAAATAAGTACACGGAAGGGGAAAATAAAACCAAAATAAAAAACAGGACATGAGTGGGATATTCGAAGGAATTTTTAAATGGATTGGGTGTCAAAGTACTCATTCATTGAAGCAGTGGAGAATGCAAAAAAAGACGAATCTCCAATGTAATGCAAATGTAAGATTTGTAGTTGGAAATATAATAGGGACAAGCAGTTGTAGCTAAAACTAGACACAATCGAAAATCATATCGTTAAAATTTATGAAAAAAATCATAGATGAAAAGGAATAATTAGTGATTAAATGGAAAACAAAGGAAGAAAGTCTTCATGTTAAGTATGTGATCGAATATGATAAGCATATGCAAAGTTTAGTGTCATAAATTGTATCCTTATACAATTTCATGCTCGCCTAGCCCTCACATTGGCGTTCTAGCCTCTGGTGCTCAATGCCTACTTTGATGCTTCTCCTACCATTTTGAAATCTGCATTGTCAACTCTTGATTCAACCACTGTCCTATTCTGAGTCCTGATTGATAGATCCGACTCACCCTAGGTGCCTTGGTCCTCCCAATCAGGACCCAAAATAGAAGCTCAAAATGGTTACCTAATGTGGGCGAGAAATTTGGCTCTATGTTGGCTTGATTTGAAAATTCAAACATTTGATGCACAATTAAGTATAAAATGAAGCCTACCCCCCCGCTCCTCATTTGGTCATCTTGGAAAAACAAGGAAATCATATGTGAGCTCTCAATTGAACTCTAGCAAGATCAATTCAAGTTTATGTGAGCAAGCATTCAAGTATTGATAAAAAATTGAAGGAGAAGGTGAAGTCAAGATCAAACGTTCAAGTTCAAGTATCCATGATCAACCTTCTATGAAGAAATTATAAGCCTTTGCATGAGTATTCAAGCATACTTCATCAAGGTATCAAGTTTAAGCATTTTTAGATTGCATATAGCCTTTCCCTCAAAATGAAAACATTATATTTCATTTCAATTCCATTCCATTTATCAATTCAATTCAAGGATAATTCATAAATTGGGGTTTGACCTAAGGAAAACCCCCATCAACCAAACATATTTCCTTCTTTTTGTGTGCAAGGAATTGTCTTAGAAGCTGCGAGTGAGGAATCGAGCAGTGTAGATGATGACAATAAAACTCAGATTTTGAAGGTGCAAATAGAAGAGGAATAGGATGGTTGAATCCACTCGGTCCCGAGAATTTTTGACAACCTTCCAACAATGGATTATGTGTATCATCCTAATCTGAAAAAGATCCAGTTTGTCTGCCCTTGATATTCAAGGACTAGGGGACCTTGCTTCCTTCAGTCTCGACAACTCAGCCTAAATCTTCCATCACATGTTCTGATCCATTTTCCTTCCTTAGATCTAGGTTTACAACTCTGATCGACATCTGGGACATTTTGTTACTATTGTTTTATGTCAAATTCCCACTGTTTGTCCTAGTAGCATTGCAAACCAATCCTAATTACAATTCAATTTCAAATCCAACAAGGAAATAATTAACCTTATTTGAATTCAGTCCTTTTAGGATTAGATCAATCAAGTTCAATTACCTTCCCTTAATGTTTTGGTGATCCCATGGAAATTAGTGGCTATATCCATTAAGGTGGTGAAACCCTAATTTTTAACACCAAACACAAAGAAAGACAAATTTTATTGAATGTGGAGGTTCAATTGAATCTCAATATGAAAAGATCATAACAAAAGCAAATAAGGCCAAAACTATACAGTTGAGTGTTACTTTAATATTTTAACTAGAGGGCATCCTACAACAGACTACCTTGAATATAATAGTTTATTATCTTTTGTGGGTGTTCCAAAATTTCCTCAAACACAAGTTGTCTTGTTGAGGTGGAAAAAAAAAGATGTATAGGAAAAATAAAAGAGTCAATCTTTATTGCATTATCTTTTGATGAAGTTACAATGATAGATGATACTTATTGGATATGTATACATGTATATACCATGCACAAACATGTCTACCAACCTCATCTACTATGTGTTGTTAAAATGAGGGAGAAACCCACAATGCAAAATTCGTTTGAACTAGCTAAGAAATCTTTGAATGGAATTGGTAATATAGACGATTTAACAATTGCAAAGAAGTTGGTATGTTTAGGAGCTAATGGATCTACAATAATCCAAGATCATAGAAATGATTGTTGTATAAAAATACAAACTAATTCTTGACCATACATGATTGCCATTCACTACATGGCCCATAGAATGAATTTAGCATTTAAAATTATGAGCAAGTTTGATTCATTAGCTAAAGTTGAAAATTTAGTTCATGAGCTCTACCCATACTTCTACTAAAGTTCCAAATGGGTTGCAAAATTTCAAAATTTTGTTGAGGGAATAACTGCAGAAAGTAAGCTTTTAAAGGATGTTGATATAGATGGATCTCCCTACATGGACTAGTGCAACAAGTTTATGAAGAATATCAATCTTTGATTGCTTTAATGTAGGAACATCACGACTCAATAGACAAAGCTCCAGACCTTTTAGATAGATTAAGTGATGTAGAGATTTATTTGGTATTCTCCCCATGTTGGATGAAATGGACATGCTTGTGAAAACAACCCAAGAAAGAATTATGCATTTTTTAGAATATACTAGACTACTTAAAATGGCATGCTTGACCCTCAATAAGCTATTTCTATTAAAGAAAACATCTATAAGTCTAAAATTTATTAGTTGGCAACTGATATTGGATGTGGACAATCCTACTTTTTTTTACAACTAGGGAGTTATGTATCTTTGTACGTGGATATGAGATACTAATTCACCATTGTACCATGGTCATTGTTGGGTGCTCTAGTAGATTTAGAGAAGTGACTTTTACAAGGGAAGTTTTTAACAAAATTCTTCTGTCCATAAGTACTATTTTAAAGAGCATGGAAAGAGCTGTTTCCACAGAGATGATAGATCTATTCCCTCAAGAAGAACTATTTGAAGCCATTGCTATTGTGTGTCCTCATATTTGATTCAATTATGAAGTGATTGATTTTCATAGGAGGTTAATGATCTTGATTGATCATTTTTTAGTAAGTTCACAATTCAAAATCAATGGAAAGGAGGTAGACAACATTTGAAATAAAGTTAATGTAAAGAGAAATCAACCCATTTTGGATCAACAATGAAGGAACAAATTAAGTTATTTGAGAATCCATTCCAATTGGGATAAATAATAAGGCTTGAAGCAACCTTAAGTCAGCGAAAAATATTACATGATTCAATCTTAGAATACTTCAAATGTGCTAGGTTATGTGAAACCATGATGTTAGGATTTGTGGAGGATGAGAGTGTTTTCAATGCATTGGGGTTCTTGAAATTAAAGATAAGAAACAAACTAGACAAAATTTTGGATAATTGCTTAAGGATGTTTACAAGTAGGTATGATATCCAAAGTTTTCCATATGAAAGGGCTCTCACTATCTAGAGGTCCACATGTGAGAGGAGAGGATTGTGCAACACTTCAAAGCTTGGTGGTAGTGGAACAAATGACAATGATATAATGAATAACACAAGTTGTAGTGTTGAGATGCATTTAAATGGACATACACAAAGTGAAGAAAATAAATAATAGAATGAAGGTGACTCTCAGTATCATGGTTAGATTGAGAAGATGAATTAGCAATTGGAATTGGAAGACATTTAGCATTTACTAGGTATTTATACATATTATTGTATTTCATGAATCATATTACAAAGTCCAAACTATCATTTATGATATGATATATTTCTATTGTAAACGCCTAAATTTGTCCATACCTAACTACACTTAAATAAATTCTAGATCGACCTTTCATTAAAGCCACAAATAAATAAATACTTATTATTTATTTAATTCATCCTTTATCTTTACCCCTCACCCTTTACATTTATATAATCAAGTTTAACCTTCACCTTCATCCCTCACCTTTAATTAAGTAATTTTAAATTTATTTAATTATTTCTAACCTTATCCTCCATGTCCTCTAACTAAATCAATTATTTAATACCTACTTAATTAATTGATTTATGCTGATTAACCTCTATTAGCATTTTCATTATTATTTAATTCCACTTCATCCTTAATCCTTGCCCACTCAATCCTAGCCCTTAAATCCATCTACATGGATCAAGATATAAACTTGTCATCATGTGACATGTGTCTCCACCCTCTTGTTGCTCACACATGTGTGAGCATGAAAGGTCACCTCACAACTACTCTATATCTCATAGACATGTCACTTTCCCAAGCCACCCTACCTCTTACACATATCATTGGCATGTCCCTTTCATGAGCTTCCCCATGTGTGAACACACTTAGCTCTTGCACATCCATTCTCCTTGTGAGACTTGTCACACGGCTAAGCAATCAATCCATGCCATCTCTCTCAATCAATCCTAGCCATCCATTTATCATCACATCTTGGCTATTGATTTTCTTATAGAAAATATATAAATTGAGGCTTCTTCTCTTATTTTGACCGTCTTCTATTATCCTATCATTATGCTGCTATTTTATTCTATCAATTCTCATCTTAATATCATGTTGTTGCAATAAGAAAACAAATTCCACCCAACTACAACATCAAGGGAACAAATCAAGTGGAGAAGGGTGTCTCTACTTTTGCTCAATGCATGAGATGAGAAGGTAAAAGACAAGGTTACATTGTGTTTTTCGTTTCTTTTGTTTATTCATGTCTTTATCAATTTCTTCATCTTCATTTTGGCATGATGAGACCTACATCTCTGTTACTAACAAAAAAATTGAGTTTTTGTTTGATTTTTTATGTTTTAGATTGTGGCTTAGCACTTGTACCCTATGGTTTGGTGCCTCTGCTTACAAGATTAGTGCATGTGTTGTTACTCAGTGCCTCAATTATAACTTAGTGCTAGTAACCTATATCTTAGCGCTTGCATGATTTGGAACTTGTGCCTTACACTTTAGCACCTTCACTTTTCTCTAATAATTTGAATTTCTATATTTCTTGTGTTCATTCTATCTTTTCTTGATTTTTTGACCAAATAGATATTTCAGTTGCCTAACTTACTTTTTTGGTTGAACAAGAATTTGAATAAATTGTAGCAAATTGATAGTGATTTTGCAAGATTCCCATTTCAGTGCTTGAGACCTATATTGCAATATTTTTGTTAGTCAATTATGTAATATTTGGCTATGAAGGTAGCCAGCTAAGATCTAGAGGTCTAATGGAAAACACATGAACAAGGGAAAATAATATGACAAGATAAATTGTATTCCTATAAATATTCAAACTAAATTGATCAACAGGATTGAATGGAATGAATTGTACATAGGAGACCCCTTGGTTAAATAGGCTAAGATGAGAATATAGGAGTGCATAAGATTAGTACAAGTGTCAAAATATTATGACATGAGACATAAAATGATAACTTATCATCCCACCTAAAGTGGAAAAGTGATAGTGTGATAACATCACTAAATGTGGATTGCCCACCTCAGGTGGAAAAATGAAACCACAAAAGGTGGATGTGATAATGTGATAAAGCCACTAAAGGTGGATGCGATAATGTGAAATGTGATAACATGATAACACCACCTAAAGTGGAGATGCTCTTAAAAGCTCTTATGTGATCCCTACATAAGCTTAAGTGACATGTAATTAAGACTTAGGTGAAGAATAACCAAGGTACAATACCTTAATTGCACCAACAAAGTAACTAATTTTTAATTTTTTTAAGCTTTTGTACTTTAGTGTCTACTCATTATAGATTAATGCTTGTGTAGGTTGGTTTAGTGTCTGCATAGTTTAGCACTTTTTCTTTGTGGTTTAGTGCCTACATTGGTTGCTTTAGCTTTTGCATAGGCCAATTTATCATTTGCATGGTTTAGTGCATGGGCAGAGTGTTCCTATCCCCCATCATGGAAAAGGTGCAATTTTTTTCAGGCTTATGTTAAAGCTAACAATATTTTTCTTTGATCAATTCAACATCTAACCATCCTTGTGTAGATCAAAATCACTTGTCTAAGATAAAAATTGAAGCTACCAACATCTTTCTTGCATATTTGATTGTCCAAAAATTTATTTTTTCCATTAATCTAGGAACACTTCATTTTCTTAGGATAAATTAATCATTATATTCCATTTTTTATAAATTTTGTGATTGGCCTATGCTCTTCCCTTGCATGTCGGTGTGATGTTAGGTGATAAAAAGCCTTGCAAACTTTCACTTTTTATTTTAGATTAGATTTGAGAGTTGTTACATACGTATCCTCTCCCCTTGTTTGTTAGTGCAAACTTAGGTACAAGAGAAACACCAATAGTATCCTTTTTTATTTTATTAGGAAAATTTCTTGGGGATTTCATCACCCCTAGGGACAACCTAAACTCTCATGTTCTGGTAGAGTATAATGAGTGCAGGGTAAATCAAAAGAAATCCCTCTTAGAAGTAGAATCTTGTTAATCTTAGCTAAGCCCCCAAGGTATTAGCTAAGCCCCCAAGAATTTTATACCTTGGGGAAGTGAAGGAGGAGAGTTGGTTACCCTCTCCTCCTGAGTGTTTGACATTATTCTCTTTCATCTATAGATGTGTGCCTTATGTACCTTGTGTATTTAGAGGACTCTACTAGAGAACTTGTCCATACTAGTTTAAGACCTTTTAGTTGTTATTCCTTGTGGTGCATTGCTACTAGAGAGGGAAAGTGATTCAATTGTGTATTTGCATGATGAGATAGAGCTAACTTTGGGCAAGGCTAGTTCTGAAAAGGTAATAGGTGGAAGGTGGTACATGGCCTTATATTCCCTAGCTATCCATTTATGTGGTAATATGACACTAAGGGGATAAATTTCACAATTATACTAGAGTGGGGATGGATGTCAACCTTGTGAGTCTACAAGGAATAACACTCCTATAATAATTCTAGGCTTCTATGAGTTCTTGGTGTGTCTTGTTGTTCAAAATCAATGCTTCCTATCAATCTAAATTTCTCAATCCAATTTGTTTGTTTGTGTGTTTTCAAGTGAACCCCTTAGTCAAGCAAATTAGCCATCAAACAACCATCCAATATTTTCTTCCAAATATTTTATTCATCATTCTAATCCAATTCCTCACCCATACAAACCTCTCCAAACCAATCTTCCATCCCAAAATCAAAAGATTTAACAAATCCAAATCCAACTTCACCCTTCATCTTCTTCATCAAATCCCATTCTTCTAATCCTAAATCTATCTCTAATCCATCATCTTAATTTTCATCCCTTTTCCTTAAATAAAAATCCAACTCTCTCAACCAATCTTTCCTATGTTATCATATTCTTCTAATCTCCATCCTAATGCAAAACCCATATACAAACATCATGAATTGGTTTGACAAAATGATTTTGGAATTTCAAACATATATGTCAAACCTCATTCTTCAAACCATACCTGCAACCAAACCAACCTCTCAATCATACCAATCCAACTTAACTATGCCTCAAAGTTACCTAACCTCGGCCTATTCATATATCTCACCCCAACCTACTTACCATGTCAATCTCATATCCTCATATCCATCTATATCTTCATCCATTTCACTTCAATAAGTTCTATCCAATCCCAATCCAACTCTTGGTTTTTATTCTTCCTCTACCTTTGATAAGAGAAGTCCATCTTATTCCTCATCTATGTATCCATCTTCTCCTATATCCACATACCAATCCCCATCTTTATCTAACCCCTGGACATCAGTTCCACCCATAATAAGCCTCTTTTACTACAATCCTTCAAACCATAATCCTAATCTTCCATCTATTCCCAATCCTCCATTTAATCCAAATATCCCTATAATCCCAATCCTCCACTTAATTCCCAAAAACTTAAACGTAATCCCCTAATCCATAATCCTAATTTTCCATCTAACCCATAAATCCCAAATAAATCCATCAAAACTACATCATCTTCATCCTCCAAGTGCTTTTTTTGTGAAGTTATGCAAGCACTATTAGTAAAGGAGACTAAATATCTACCTCCAAACAAAGTTGTGAAAGATGACATATATCCACATCCACATCCATCCCCTTCAAATCAAGACAAACCTCAATCCTCTAAGATTCATGAATCTACCATCTCTCCATCCATCCAACTTGAAGAGTCCATCTCATCCTCCATCACACCATCCTTACAACTCCAAAAGTTCCAGGATCTTGCTCCAAAGAATGCTAGCATATATTCCTCTCCACCTCAATATCAAAGCATCCCTAAGTCTGCACTCAATTCCATCCCATGATATCCTTCCATATCAAGATAAAGATGTCCCATCCATCCAACCCCTCATGATCCCCTTCCACCTCATTATCCCATACCCTCCACTCCATCTCAAGAAAAAAAATCCCTCCATCCAATGATCCCATTGCTAATAAAGACCAAGAAATCCCCCCCCCAACATACCCATCATGATCCCATCCCAAGTCAAGATCAAAGTAATTTTTCATCTCCATTTCATGATCCTAATCTATCTCAAGATCCTAATATTACTCCTAATCCCTCTCATGGTCCTAAGCCTCTACAAGATCCCATCACCCCTATCCAAGCTATCCATTAATCCCATAGCTATCAACTTGGTTCTTCCATATTTATCCAATATGGTATTCTCCAAGAGCTTACGATTTCTTCCACCTCATATCCCCCTCAAAATGGACTCACATTTTGTTTCCAAACCAATAAGTATCCTATTGACAAAAGGATTTTTCAAAATATGAGCTACCAAGTCAAAGGGTTAGGCCTCCATGAACAAGGCATATTGAAACCCCTTAAAATAAAAAAAAATCCAAATCTATATGGCCTCAGCTACCAAGCTCATGCTCAAGAAGTTGGTATTCATAACATCCATCCAAAATAACATATCATTTCATATAAATTAAAATCCTACCATCCCTCATATCTGTTTTAGTCCCTTATGTCAAAAAGTCCACTCTTTCTTCATCCACATCCATTATGGGTCCTTATGTTCCAAAACCATATCCTTTATCCCTTCCATCCATCTTGGGTCCTTACATACCTCCATCGACTTTTTCTCAAATTCAACCACTTTATCACCTTAAATCCATAATCAAGATCAACAAAGGAACACATATTGAATTCCATCCAACATTTTCCCTCCATCACCCCATTTGTAATACCTCCAAAACATCTGTCCTCATGCACCCATATCATTTCTATTGAAAACAATTTGGATGCCAAATCTATAATTCCTAAAACCAAAAATTCACAAAAATCCTAGGATCAACATGTCCTATCAAAAAGACATGCTAAATAAAATAAAATAATGATCCTAAAGCAAGAAAAATCCAAAAGGTCACAAAGGTTCAAAAAGAGAAAATAAAAAAAACTACGCAGATTCCCAGACTATCCATTGAATAAATACATCACAAAGCACAATCCAAATTGGCATCCAAAAATGCTAATTTAAAAGCTTCCTCCACTCACATTTCCTCCAATTCTCCATCTAGAAATGTATCACCTTTGAACACCATTTTGGGCCCTTATGTTCCAAAATTCACTATCCTAAGTCTATCATATCCTTCATTTATTTTGGGTGCTTATACCCAAAACCCACATTTTATTCTCCATCTAATTCGAAATTTGTTTGTCCTTTACAACTCCACCACCCTTCAGGGTGTGTGCTAAAATTGATCTTCCCAATGTCCTCGTCCCCTTATACACAAGTCTTCCAACATACCATCCATCATCCAATATTCATTCCCCATCCCTTTGTTCCTTGATCCAATCCTTTGCATAAATCCTTATCCTCCTCCATTTCCCATCCATTTCTACCAACGTCTATGAGAATATCTACATTACCTTGGTCCATTATAACGAATCTTCAAGGGATACCATCCATGGAAATTGATGCTTGAAGTCCTTCCTCCATTATCATTTCACATATACCAATGAAATTATCTTCCATAACCACTTAGCTACATCCTTATCCCCATCCACATCCATTCAAACTATTTTAAAAATTATGTCCAATGGCAAAAACCACTTCATGTGGCACCTTGGGTAAGTACCATGATGAAACCTTGGTAAATAAGAATCACGTGTGATCCCTCAGCCTCTTGCACTCAATATTTGGGGGCAAGCTACATCAATTCTATCCTATGATCAACATATGTTACTATACTTCATTCCCAATACATCATCCTATCCAAATCCATACTCCTTTTCCATCTTTGATCTCGACTATTTTATCCATATTCTCCTTTTCATATCCCCATCGTGCATTCTTACCTTTGAACTTTCTCAAGCCAAGGACAAAATATTCATGCATGATTTGGACAATACAAGCTTTACCTCCTATACCATCCATATCCCTTATACATTATCCTTCCATCTCATACATATTTATCCATCATCCTTCCATCCTTACTTGCAATACCTCTAGTGTGGGGCATTTCACTTTTTTGAAACATAGTCCTTGGATCTCCATCCTCATATCCTCCATCATTTATCCCTCCATCTCCTATCTCTATCTATACACTCAATCCATCTATATCATATCCAGGAAATCTACCTATCGTCCCATCCTTTTACCAAGCCTTGATTTTCCCTTGTCATTGGTTCCCATCCATTCCTTCATCTTAGCCATCTTATCCTTCATGCAATCCCATCTTACCCAATCCATTTATCCTACTTCCATCCATCCAATCCAACAAATCCCAAATCAGTCCATCCAATGTAAATTAATCCTAATATACGCAATCCAACCTTGCAATCTATCTCTTCATCCTAAAGCAATCCACCATTTTGATCGTAATCAGATGATAATCTAGTGATCCACCTTAATCTAATTAACAAAATAGGGATGTATCCTTCCCAATCCTTGGGGTATGTATTGTTCTTATTGTTGACTTTTCTATCCTTATCATTGTTAATCAATCGATCGATTGATCGATTTTCAGCATGTCAAATTGCACATTCTAAAATGTGCAATTGTTTTTTAGTAGCACTAGCAACATAAACCCTCAAGATTAAATAGTTATCCATTTTAACTTTTAGATCATTTCACACTATCAACCATTCCATGTATGTAGGGCCATGTGAACTATTTTTTCCTCTAACCATTTTATTGCCCCATATGCTTGTGACACACTAAGTCCTCGAATAACTATTCATATTAATTAATTGATTCTTTTTATTATTGTCTGTATTATTTTAATGCCAATATTTTCATATGTTCAAGCTCTAAATATTCAAAGTCATATAAGAATTCTTGTTTTACTTCGTCAAGATCAACCTAAATAATATTTGGTTCATACTTACCATGTTGATCTCACTCAAACCCTTCAAGCATGATATCAAATATATGAATCTTCTATACATTGTAAGTCTCTCGTGCGTTGACTCATAACATTCAATGGTGCAACTCTCTTGGTAGTCTAAACTAGGAAAATGAATTATTAAGGACATTCATCTATTTCAAGAGAAGGTTATAAAAAAATATTTTTATTGTTGATAAGACTTGATATCAAAATGGTCATCAACAATAAGTATTTCGATAATATTTATGATTCATACTAATTTAGGCCCTAATGATACACAATGTTTTCTTTTACATGCTATTTTTATTATGAGATTTCTTTTTATGGTCCTTTGATTGTTTCATTTTATAAAGATTTCATAACAACATGTGTGGCTCATTGATTATAAATAATATTACATGGAGTGATTATCTATGATTGTATTATTCACATAAATAGATACATAAATAAAATATTCCTTGATAATGGTGTTTGCATACACACATACATCAATAGAAACTATATAAGTATATAGAAGAACATCTAGAAACTATATAATATGATAAAATATAACTAAACAATTAATTAAATAATCGTAACATTGTCAAAGTTCACAGCATAAATCACATGAAAGCTCAACACCATATATTTATGCATTCAATAACAAATACTATCGACATAACAAAATTTAGAACATTAAATTCTTTAGGAGAATTATCTATTAAATTATATTGTAATTAACCTTTAATGACAAGATTGTCTCCCATGTAGCTCAACATTAAAAAGTAAAAATTTAGATAAAAACAAAAACACACTAAAATATTATTTTATTTTTTGTCTGTCCACAATGCATATAAATCACCTAGTTACCTTCAAATTCATTGTTGAACTTTCTTTTCCTCTTATCCTTCCTAGTCTGTTGACTAATTATATATTTTTTATTAGCCAAGAATGCCATTATATAAGATTAAACTAGCTAAGCAACATATATATGATAAATTAAGGATATTATGATAAAATGGCTAAAACCCCATATCCACTTTGAAGGTAGGAATGGCGAAAAGATTCACTTTTCGAGGGATACTTGTTGTAAATGCTTCACTCATATCCAACTGTGATGGATCTTTATTGCCTTCAAGTTTCCAGTCAAAGCAGTGCATTAGTTGAGCCAAAACAAACTCAACGTCCCGAGTGGCAAGGTAAGCCCCAGGACAACCTCTCCTTCCAGCACCAAATGGAAGCATGTTGAAGTCTGGACCTGTATCATTCTGATTTTTAATCATAAACCTTTCAGGATTAAATGTCAATGGATCTTCCCATATCATTGGATCTCTTCCTATTGCCATACATTGACAACAAGCCTTGTTTTGTTAGGTATGTGGTAGGCACCAACAGTACAAGCTTTTGTAGATTCATGGGGCAACATTATAGGTCCTGCTGGATATAATCGAATGTCTCCTTTACAAGACATTGTAGGTATTCCATATTTGCCAAATCACATTCCTTTACCATGCGATGCTTGCCTACTATGGACTCAATCTCTTCTTGCAACTTCTTGGCCATTCGAGGATTTCTTAACATTTCACTCATTGCCCATTCTAATGTAACAATCGTTGTCTCGGTTCCGCCAAGGAACATGTCCTACAAGAAATGAGTAGTTAAGTGCAAGAAGATAAACATAGATGGAATCGAAATTGAAGCATAGAGAGAGAGAGAGAGAGATACAAAAGCACCGACCATATTAACGACCTCGTTGATCATCATCCTAAGCTCATCGCTGCTCCTAAGTAAATCAGAATAGGCGCCGGTGTTGGTGCCCGCCAGAATTCCCCACATGATAGAGGAGATGATGGAGGAAATGGCGGCTGTGACGTTGACAGGGACTTTGCCATGCAGACTCCTGTCCCAAATGGACGCACGCCCACAGCTGCCTCTTCCTCTCGCAGGCAGGCGAATGCGTCGACTCTCTTGACACTCAACAATTGCATGACGCTGATTTTGCGCATGTGCCGCCAGTACGGTCCATACGGAGCCAAGCCTGGATCAATCTCTCCGTATGCTACGTATCTTGCAGCCGCCGTCACCGGCCTGTTTCCGAATACTAAGTCGTGTGTTGTCAATATATCCTTTGCCATTTGCGCAGAGGAAACAACGAGGGCGGGAACAGATAGCCGAGTCTCATAAACATTAACTCCCCACATTTTTTTGAGAGCTTTTCCAGAGAACGGTGGGGCAGATCTCCCAGCTGACGGAGATTTCCTATGGCAGGCCATGCAAATGGCCCAGGTGGTAATGACAATCTCTTTGCATTTTTCTTTCCTCTCTTTAGTACCCACCACAAGAAAATTACTATTAACACTGAGAATCCAATTGTTATGAGAGGTGCTGCTTTAAATGAAAAGAAGGCCATTTCTGCAATTGAAAGACCGAGGAATTCAATTCGCTTGCCTCTCTTTTTGTCTGGGCTTCAATTTATAGTTCACTTGCACCCATGGTTTCTTCTTTGGTACGATAAACGACACAACGGAATCAGAATTGAAAAATTCAGACCCACCGTTATTCTAGAATCCTTCTTTCTCTCTGGTTTTTTTTGGTCCAAAGGAAAACCCACCGTTATTCTAGAATCCTTCTTTCTCTGAGTTATTATGTAAAATAAGAGAACAGTATGAGGATAGTGTCTCTCTTTCTCTCTGGTATTCAAACTGTGCCCACAGTTTCTCTACAATCGTTTTTGGATTATGACAGAAGGGCATCCAAGTTGAAAACAACGCACCCATATTTAACAGTTATTGTTCAACTGCTCTCACTTTCACTTCAAATTGGTATTTAATCTACGCCCACCCTTTCTCTTCAAATTTTTACCACCTCTCATTCCCTATTTAAAAGGACAAAATAGCATCAAGATTCGAAAAACGCACATATAAATTTCTCTACTGCTTGGTGCTATTGGCTAAAACCCATGTAGCAGATAATGACCGACAACCTTATCCACGGAACTTTTCGTATCTGTGACGAAGAAAACTTAAGCCACGAGCTAACATATCTTCACAAAGATGTCTACTCAATCTTCTATCTTGCTCATATCGTCACTCTCTTATATTGGAGGCATATCTCACAAAATCTCAAAACTGTTTCTTAAAAAGATTTTTGATGTACTTTCAAGCTTGTCAAGACACTTAGAAGTTGCATCTCATCTCCCAAAGCCTCTAGGGACCTCTATCTTGAATCTGGGGCCTATAAAGTTGTTTGTTCTATGTCATTCTCTACATGCATGAAATGAGTTGCTCTTTCGGCATCAGAATCAAAGAACATAGCACGCCATCATCGTATATGAGTGTATCCTTAAATCAGCCCTTGCCAAACAGTCCTCCTCTATCAAGCACGACAACTACTTAGAAAATATTCAAACCTTATCCAAAGAAGACAAATTATTCAAATGATATATAAGGAGACTATATAATAAACAAACACCTCTCCAACCTAAGCATGACGAAGGGTAGAACCTTAATTTCTCTTGACATCTTCTTTTATCCCACCTTAGAACCCCTATTTACCCCCCTCTTAGCTTTTCCTTCAATTTCATTTTGGAACCCCCTTTCCTTTTCCTATCTCTCTTCCCCTCTTATTCCCTTGTTTCAGCCCCCCTTAAGTCATTCTCTAGCCTCCTTTTTTTCTCTTTCATCCCTTCTTCTCTTCCTTCCATTTAACTAATCCATCTTTCCTTCAACAATTTTATAACTTTTCCACATTCTCCTTCTCTCCTACTTTATTTATTTTTGTCATTTGTATATATGTTGATTGTATGTATGTCAGTTTGTATGTTTTTATGTATGTTTATATTTAAAATATGTGAAAAAATTCTTATCATATATATATATATATATATATATATATATATATATATATATATATATATATATATATATATATATAATTTCTCATGTATGTTTACCAATTATAGAAGATTATATTTACTTTTCTTTTTTACTTGATATTTAAATAATCCTTTTTGTATTTCTTTCTTTGACCTTTTAGGTTTTTTTAATAAATTTTACTCTTTTTTTTTAAGCGTCTAGTAAACTTATTAACATGATTGGTAATGATAGCACAACTTTATCTTATCTTGTCCCTATTTACTTGTTTAAATTTTTTTGTTCCAACTTTTTTTCTTTATTTTTATATTTATATGTAGCATATCTTTTTATACATATTGTCTCATTTATATACATACAATTTTATTTCTTTAATTTTTTAGATTTCTCTAAAGATTCATTACTTTCTTTTCTCTTTTTTTTTTGGTCTAATCTAAATTTGGAAAAAATTGAATGTATATACATATTAAAATATGACAATTCATAAATGACATGGTTTTATTTACAATTTATTGATCTATTTTCACTATTAAATTTAGAATTGATATATTAATACTACTCCTATTTTTTTTCTTTGTCATTTTTTAAATTTATTTTAAATCAAACATGGCGACAAAATTCTTCTATCTACCTTGAATCATGTGCAACTTGAACCCCATCCCTCCCTCTCTTTTTATCTTTCCTATGTCTACAATTCATCCATTCTAATACTCTAGCTCTTTGATATATTGATGATGGATTATAAAGTGATTGAAAACATTGATACTATAAAATTAAAACATAGTTAAATCTAGAAACTTCTTGTGTGTGTCTACTAATCTTGTCATTTTAAACTGGCCATTATCTATAGTTTTCCTATTGGCCCCTTTACTCTACACTCAATCACATTTGTCTCAGTACTTGGCACATACTAATCACTCCCTTCTTGATGTTATATTTGCTTATTGGTAGTACGGAATGACCAATTTCTTAAGAAATACTTTTATTTTATGTACTATTAGTTTTGAAGGATAAGCTAGTTGTAGAAAATCAATCTTTTAAATCTAATTTTTTTATTATGAACACAAAGGGTTTTAAAACATGTAACATTTAATAGCATTTAACATAATAGAATACAAATGGTTTTATACAATGTTATAATAAAAAGTATATTAGATATATGTAATGGAATAAACTTAAAAAATGCAAATTATGCTTACATTATACTTAATCTTTCAAAATTTTCTTTCGAAACTACTATGCTAAGTATATTGGCAATTTGATCACTAGTTTTACAAAAATTCATCTCAACGTATCCCTCAACCATTAAATTTATAATAAAGTGATGTCGCATGTCAATATGTTTTTTTTTGTTGCTATGGAAGACATGATATTTTATGATTTCATTTGTCGAGTCATTATCATGATATATAATATAGTTGGCGTATTTTTTTTTCCCTTAAATTATCCATGATTTCCTCCAATCATATTGCTTGGTGGGATGTTGAAGTTGTAGTAATATACTTATTTTTGGTTGAAGACAAAGATATTGATGATTATTTATTTGAAGACCAAGAAAAGGTACTAGAACCAAATCTAAACACATAACCTAAAGTTCTTTTATGTCATCAATAGAACCAACCCAATCATTATCTATATATCTAGCTATACCAATATATTTTGTAGGTGCATGGAAAATGCAAAAATTACATATGCCTTTAACATACCATAGAACCCTTTTCATTGCACAAAAATAAATTTTACTTGGATTTTTCATAAACCTTGAAAGTAAATTATTAGCATACATGATATCTAGTCTAGTAGTTGTCAAATACATAAGGCTACCAACTAGACTCATGTACAATCTTGGGTCTACTTTTCTTGAATCATCATTGTTAATCAATTTTCCATTCATGTTAAAAGGTGGTTTCATGAGTTTTCCACCAATCCTTCTTTATGGCTTTCAATGGTCCCGTCGACATTATATTTGGTTTTATAGGTGTATTTCATCCTAATAGAATATTTTTCAAATCAATCAGCTCCCACATTTTATTTTTTCTTAATTAAAGAAATTTATTCATTCATGGCTTTAATCCATACTCATTGTGTTATTTCATCTTTAAATTACCTTAATTCTGTTGGAATCAATGAACACTGAGAGGGGGGGGGGGGGGGTGAATTGGTGTTTTGCAAATAAGAAACTTATTAAGACGATTCTTAAACCACCAGATGCATAAGAATGAAAGTAAAGTGCGGAAACATAAAATAATCAACCACACAACCATAACACCAAGCTTTTACATGGAAACCTGGAAAGGGAAAAACCACGATGGGATTTGAACCCAAAATATTATTATAGTATGGCCAGAAGTATGATAATATTATATAAGGGGAATGCACTTGCATTCAACCATACTGTCTAGAGTACACTGCTCAAATACAAAAGGGCTACAACCCAGAGGAAGGCTCACTACCTTACAGGTTATTATAATTAATTACAATAATGAATGAACTGGAGTATAGAATCTAAATATGCCACAAAGCAATTCCGGTTAGGCTCAAATTAACTTCTTCAACTATTCTGCTCATCTGCTCTATTTTCCTACTCTATCTTGCACCGGAGCATCTAAACCTTCAACAACATTCACCAACCTTCATAAATTTGCTCATACAAACTGCTCACTCACATTTCATACCTCAAAATGCTCAAATGAATCGCTCTTATATATCTGCATCAACCAAATGAATCATTTACCATATCGGCTTCCAAAAACCGCATAACACCCAACATGAAACGTGTAACCTTAAGTCAACTCAATCTATCCACAAATCCATATGTGGACCCAAACTGAATGATAACAGGCTTCATAAAAGTCAGCCCAATCACCTAGAACACGAAACCAATCACTGAAATCAACCCTAAGATTCCACAACACACGTTACACCAAAATAGCTCTATTCTAACTAAATTATCGGATATCGGACCTTTAATCTTTCTCATTAATCAACACTGGATATCAAGATCACAAGATAAGCTTCCTCGAACCTCGAATCATCTGCCTCTATTACCACAACCAAAATTGCACCACCAAAATCAATATGTGCTCAATGACTTTTGCCTTCATGAATGATATGACTTCTGGTAAATCAAATCTATGTACATCGGATGTGATTTCAGAACTGGGTTTCTATCAATGACAACTCCTAAGCATCTCTCATGCATCGATCTTCACCGGAACAGTGTCTCTTGCCAACAATCTCCCACTTTGGCATTGATGGCAAGACTGTGAAAAATGAACTGTACACTCAAGACTGCAAAACTTCAAAGTTTCAAACTCTCCCAAAATTCTCCAAGACTTTGCAAGCTCCCCCTAAGGATTTGCACCATTTTTCACTCGTCTCTCCCCCTTTGACAACAATGCCAAAGATAAGAATCCTCCAAAACTTATATACAAGGATATGTACAGTTGCTCACAAAAATTTGAAAATATCAACAAAAATTGTCCTTAAACTCAACAAGTGGTTATCCCATGCCTTCTTCAAACTCTCCAAAATACTGATCATCCCACTGTAGAGATAGGCATGCATTTCTGCTTCTCTTTTGTCTACCGGGACACTCTTATTCAGAGCATCCTTAGCATCTTGCATGCTACTCATCAGAGAGTCTATTCGGGGAGTGATAAGACTCCTTACTGTAATACCCTAAAATTGGTCATCTAAAACATGGGCCCCTGATCTCGACAACATCACCAAGGTCCTAACCAAAGGCAATTAAATCAATCTTGAGCACATTAATTAATTCTTTAATCATCAAATGTCACATGGCAAATCAATTACTCAATATTAATTAAATATTTATTTAATTAATTGAATCATTCCAAGAATATCATTTTGATCAATTATCTTGTTTAATTTATTAAATATCCTAGCATATTTAATTAATTAATAAATTTGCCATTTAATCATGCAAAAAATGGAATTAATTTATTACAAAAGAGGAATTAATCACAAAGCAAGAGTTAAATTGAAAATAAAATAAAAGAATTAAATTGAGAAAGAAATAAAACTTGAGATACTATTTCTTTCTTCTAAATTGAAAACTTGAAATCAGAAAAGCAATTAATTGAATTATTAATTATTCGCTAAAATTAGAACTCAAAGCTTTTCAGAAAAAAGAAGTCCAGTTGCATTGAAAAGACTCTTTTCTTGAATAAATCAAAGAATTATCTATTTTTATCACAAATGCATGGAATTAATTAATTCTTATTTCTAATGCAACTTGAACTTCCTATCTAAATGCATTTCAATTAAACTATAATTGGAATATCTCAAGATTAATTGAACCTGATTTCTCAATTATTTTCAATTAATCCTAAATTGAGCTTTTTCATTATCTCTCTTGAGAATTTTCTATAAATTCAACCTTCAGCTCTCATCCAAAACACCCCAGAGATTTTTGTGAACATGCTTGGAGATTATTATTATGTTGATTTTGCTCTAGAGTCATTGAAGATATTGTGCTTTTTTGATTATTTGCATCCATATTTAGTTTATTTCATTATTGCTTGAATTCATATTGCTTGAATTCATTATTTCTTGAATTATTCATCCATCTTGCATCCATTTTGCTTGTTTATCATTATCAAATGGATTAAATCCTTTGTCTTGGTGTAGTCTAGTCACTGGTATTGCTTATAAAAATTTGAGAGCAATCTTATACTCGCATCTTTTAGAAGGCAATTAGTCTCTTTGTTATGGTTTATTATTTATTGATTATTGATTTACTAACCATACATGTAATGACTTAATTGAAGTGTTGTGCTTGTAGCTATCAGACTCTTTTTCACTTTTTCACACACACATTTCTGGCGCCCATCGTGGGGCAGAAGACTACATTTTTCGGCCTCCAAGACTGACTTTTTGTTTTTGTTATTTTTCAGATTTTCGTCTGTACAGTCTCTATGTAATATCGTACGACATTTCTCATAGGCCAAAATGACAAACTGCAGGTGTCATACGAACTGGAATCCTGTATCGTACGATCTGGTAAATACTGTCGTACAATTCTGTATTTTTTCTGGTTAAAAAGAGAAAAAAAAAGAAAATTTTATTATACTGGTTTTCTGTTCAAATTGATTATATTGACGACTGACCCTAGTTGTTTATCTGTCTATCTTAGAATTTTTCATAGCCTAATAAGTTTTTGTAGAACGCTTGTCGAAGAATATGCTTGTCACATAAAGACAATATGACTACTGATTCGTTGTCTTTGCAGGTTACCTGAGAAGAATTGACCAAACATCATGTATTCTTTAAATTCATTTTTAGGCACCTAAATTGCTATCTGGTAAAGAACAAATCTGTATTTCGTGTTAAGTAAATTTTGAGAGGTAGGAGAGTATGCTCTTGTCTTTTTAGACAATCAGAAATCCAGACCCTTGAGGTGTTTTCTTTGTTTGTGATTTGTACATCTTTAGTAGGTCTGCCCTCCCGAGGAGCTTAAAAACTCTTAAAGCCGTTACGACTGGTATGAGGGGAACGACCTAAGTGGGAACAGCTAAATGCCAAGTACTCCAACCCACTATAAAATAAACGTGATTTGATGAAAATCAAGTCAACGATAGTGCTCGAGAATAGCTCTCCTTAGTACCTTCGGGTATATTAAACCTTGGTTTTCAAGGCTGGGAGACCTCTTAATTGAGTTTATACGTCGACGTGTCGAACAAACCCCTTACTAGATCCAATTAAAAATTAGAAGCTACCCGGTTCACCTCCGAAAGGGGGATAATATTTGTGCAAGAGAGATAGTAACTCTCCCAAGATACTTGTCATTTCGTGCCCCCATTAGCATTTGGAGTTGGATAATATGGCGTTGAGAATCCATTGCGTGAGACTCAGCAGTATTCTGATTAGCTATTCGGTGTGTACCTGAGTCTACAAGAAAAGGTTTTCTTCTCTCACTAAATTCCGTAGGGTTTGCATTCTGTGATTGGAGTTACTATTCATATTACATGTTTTCATCCCTCAAACTAAAACTGAAATACCAAAAACTGGAGAAAACAAGAAATAACTCAGTGTTCAAAAACTCTGTCTGTGTCAGAACTAGTCTATCCTAAGTCAAAATTGTGTCTAGAACTAGTCTATCCTAAGTCAAAATTCTGTCAAGAACTAGTCTATCCTAAGTCAAAATTCTGTCCAAAACTAGTCTATCCTAGTCAAAAATCAGTCCATCTCAAAATTGGTCATACTCGGTTGTCATACTCAGCTATTGAAAACTTAGAATTTAGTCTCTGTCCTGTGAACAGTCATACGATTTTGATCATTTATCATCTTGCTTCATATCTTGTGTCATGAGAGTTTGATTATTTATCGTCTAAGCCTCAATACTGTATCGTACGAATCCTAAAAGTTTGTCATCTGATGCTGAATCCTATGTCATACGATTAAAAATTACACTGAATAGTCTGTCATCCTAGACATACCCATCTGTCGTACGGTACTAGGCAACAACTCATATGAAACACTGTTGTTGTCGTCCTGAAGCTATTGAATTGTCGTCCGACTCATTAAAACCTGTCATTTGAATCTTTGATTTTGTCAGAACAGAACAGTCAAACTTGCCTAAAACAAATCTACAACGAGCATAATATTGGTTATCATCATCCTAAGAATAAACAGATCAAGACAGTGTACCTCTGCCATTTGTGTTGCACGATTTGGTCGATCATCTTTCAGCTACTTCAAACAACTACTTATCAAACTTAAGTCACTTAGATAACGTCTTATACAGGATAGATCGTTCCCGAAACCAGATTGAATCTTAGTCACTATTCTGGAATCAACTTAGATAAATGTCTTATATAGGATAGATCTTTCCTGAAACCAGATTGAATCTTAGTTGCTTCTCTCAAAGAAATACGTTAACCGAACAACTAGCTCTGAATTTGACCTTGACCTCTGCATCACAAACAACTTTAGGTCACACTAATCCATAAAAATGCCTATTCAAACCAGGAGTTCTCGCAAGAAAGAAGCCAAAAGAAAAGGACAAATCTTCACATATCAAGATAACGCATATTACGTGAAGGACCAGCTCACTGATAAACCTTCATCATCAGGGGTACAAATTTTTGATGAACCTGAATCTCCCACTATACATGAGACAAAACACAATGACAAAGACAACCTTAGTATTCACGGAACTGATAATGATTCCTCATCAAGTGAAGCTGAAGATTCTGAACCTCCCGAAAAAGATATTCATAAATGTCAAAAGGATAAGGATTTTTGAAAAATGATGAAGGCTATCATGGCTAGAGAAAAAGAAGACTATTTTCTAGAGCTAGCAAAACAAGGTGCCAAACTTCCTACTAGATATGACGTTCAGACACTTGTTACTAAAAAGGAAGAATCACCTATAATAATGGTCCACAGACAATTACTAGCCTTACGGACTGAGATCACAGAACTAAAAAACAAGGATAAATCCCCAAAACAATATTCTCTGGAGACAATATGCCAATTTCCATTTGACAAAAACCTATACACGCCTCCATTCCCTTCACGAGTTGAGATCCCAAAATTTGACAAATATGATGGTACCTCAGATCCTCAAGATCATGTCAGGGAATTTTGTGCTGCCTGTATGGAGTTCATGCACGATCAAACGTATCTCATGCGCCTTTTTCCAAGGAGTCTGGGAGGACAAGCTATGGAATGGTTCTCAAGTCTACCTAAAGGAATAAAAAGGTTTGAAGAACTCATCCAACTATTTTTAGGGGCAAAATCTTGGTTTGACTTTGGTCTATGGTGCATGCTTTCTTGTTTCTTATGTGTGTTATCATTGTTTATATTTATCATGGTATTTTCATCCTATTTCTACAAAGGCATTGTATTTTATATCATGGTGTCATAGGACATGTTTTCACTTGACCTTTTTATCATGTACTTGGCACATTGTTATCTTGGTTCCTCATACCTTGGTGCATAATTTAAAAATCCAATCTAAGTTTCTTATACCACCACAATAGTATTATCATCTATTCCCTCTCTATTTATCTATCCATCACCCCTATCTAGTTTCAATCTATCTCTCCATGTATTTTTTATGCATCCTTAATCCTCTAGTCATCATATCCATTTTTAGAGAACACCCATGTTCTTTGAACCTACCTGTCCTCTTTAGGGGGCACACCAATACCTCCTTGTCATCTTTCCTCATCCTACTAATGATTGGGGCATCATTCTACTGGTCATTATCCCTATCTATCCACTATGTTTTATTCTTCTTTGATAGAACACCGCTTCATGATGCTATATTAAAGAGGCAAAATGTAGACACCTAAATTTGTCTATACCTAACCACACTTGATTTTATATCATTCTAGCAAATTAAATAAATATTTATTTAATTAATCCTTTATCTTTACCCTTCACTCTTAATTAAATAAATTTACATTTATTTAATTAAGTTTAACCTTCACCTTTATTCGTCACCTTTAATTAAATATTTATATTTATTTAATTATGTCTAACCTTATCCTCCATATCCTCCAATAAAATCAGTTAATTAATACCTACTTAATTAATTGATTTAGGTTAATTAACCTCCATTATTATTTTCATTTTAATATTTAATTTCACCTCACCCTCAATCCTTGTTCACTTATCCTAGCCCTTAAATCCATCTACATGGATCAAGATCTAAACTTTCTATCATGTGACAAGTGTCCCTACCCCCCTCTTTCTCATATGTGCAAGAATGAAAGGTCACCTCATATCCACCCTACCTGTTACACATCTCATATACATGTAAATTTTCAAAGCCACCCTAGCTCTTACACATGTCATAGACATGTATCTTTCATGGGCTTCTCCATGTGTGCTCACTCATGCGTGAGAACACTTGGGTCTTATTCAATCTATGCCATATTTCTCAACTAATTCTAGTCGTCCATTTATCATCACATCTTGGCCATTGATTTTCCTTATGAAAAATCTATAAATTGAGGCCTCTTCTCTTATTTTGATCATCTTTTATTATCCTATCCTTATGATGCTATTTTGTTCTATTAATCCCTATCTTGACATCATACTACTACAATAAGAAAACACATTCCACCCAACTACAACATCAAAGGAGCAAATCAAGTGGATAACGGTGCCTCTACTTCCACTCTATCTATGAGATGAGAAGGTGAAGGACAATGTAATCTGGTGTCTTTCATTTCTAATATCTATTTTTTTCTTCTACCATATCCCCATCATCATCTATTATTGAATTGTGAAATGCAATTGTATTTTTTAAAATTTCATTTATAAATTAATAAGTGATATGCTACTATTTACAATTCATTGTAGAATTTCAATTGTAAATATTATCTTCATGTTTGATTTATTAAACATATTTTCAATTTGTATTTATGAATTTCATTTTATTGATAATTTCATATTGTTACCGTGTGATACTATTTGCATACATTACCACAAAATTGCATTGATTCCTTATTTTCATTTTGCATCCTAGTTACTGGTATGGGAAGACAAAATTCACATAATCATGAATAATTCAAAATGTATTCATATTCAATTTGCCCCAACATTACTTTATCTTATGTTTCGTTGAGGAAACGATGAAGAGAATTGACCCTTCCTATAAAGGAGCCCACATAGATTTGAGAGACCCAGTCCTTATATTAGTATAATGGTAGATAATGTAGATAATATAGTACTAGTTTAGTGTTTCCTTAGTCTTGACAAATAAATCCCAATATTGTGGTCCTCATGGTCAATTTGAATTTTTGTAAGTTGTTAGCTCCTTATTGTCTTGCACGAAGCCTTTGTATCACTAGTTTATTGAAGTGGCCCCACCGCAAAGATCAAAAGATGGGAAGCTTCAATATTTCTCCGTGTAACATGTTTCAATAAACCATGTCATTGGCAAACTATTTTCATTGGATCACATTGTTTAAGTCAATTGTACTTTCTCCAAGGTGGGCCTACCACCAAAATGTGACTAAGTCAGAGATTGTCACATGTATTTGTGTGATCAATATTCTCAAACTTTGAGTTTATCACATCTTCATATGGTGGGACCTATTTATAATAACTAGCAATCACACCTTGGTGTGCAATGGGTATGCCAAAGAGTTGTGGAAGCTCAAGTAGGAATTTTTTTGTCTCTTTTCTATACATTTGTGGTGTACATGAGGTCACTTGGTAGACAAAGATATAGGTGTAGAGACAAGTAGAGATATAGGGTAGAGAGTGATGGAGAGATAGAGATAAAGATAAAGGGTGAGATGAAAAATAAATATGAAGAGATAGAGATTGAGAGGCAAAGATATATAAATGTAGAGGTCTAGGAAGAGGGAGATTGAGAGAGAAGGGAGATTGAGAGAGATAAATGAATGGATAAAGAGAGGGATATTTGTCTAGATATAGAGGGGAAGAGAGGAAGATATAGGTAGAGCTAAATACAAATAAAGAGAGCATGAGGGAGACAAATGGATAGAGAGATGTAAAGAGAGATAAATATATAGAGATAGGGAGATCAAGAGGGAGAGGTAGAGAGGAATAAATATAGAGGAAGAGGTAGAGGCAGAGGCAGAGGCAGAGATAGAGAGATATATATGGTGAAGTAGAGTGATAGAGAGATAGAGATATAGAAAATATAGAGAGAGGGAGAGAGGGAGAGAGAGACATAGAAATATAGAGAGAGACACACAAAGAAAGCGATAGATAAATAAAGAAGTAAAGATATAGCTTGAGAGTGGGCAGATTGTTTTTAATCCTCTAGTGTTAATACAATGATGTTTTTAAATCCACAAACACTTGAGATTCAAAAAATTTTCATTTTGGTAGGCTAGCCCACGGGTTTATTTTTGTTTTTAGTTGGGCTCTGTGGAGTGTTTCTCCTATTTCTGTCTCTGTTTTATTGTTGATTTTGGACTATTTAGCTACTGTTTTGGCTATTCTGTCTTTGGATTTGGGTTTCGGGTCTCTGTAAAACCCATTTTGTCTTAATCAAAAATAACTTTCCATTCCAAATCAATACAACAACTTTTTAATCCTTTAAATCAAGAACCCTTGTATTGATTGGTCTTTTGTCTTTCAATAGCTATTTAACATAAAACATGTGGCCATTAATTCAAGGAGGAGAAACATATATGTTAGAAGAAGAAATGCTTCTCATAGGTTTCCAGCCCATGGCAATATCTTCCAATGGACATTGAGATCAACTTGGATGCATTACAAGAGTGATTAAACAAGCCTAGTTACATCCCAACACATCAATTGTGTATGCAAGGTATAAAAGTACATACAACAAGGTCCTCTTGAACTCGAGTCAATACGATATTGTGTATTTGCATACCTATCAATGCATGTGTTTTGAAATATATTTTACTAGAATTTGTTACTAATTATGCTTGTTTCTTTCATTTAGGTATGGTTACATAATACAAAGAGAGATTGCTATGGAACTAGTGGGGGTGCCTATAATTTTGATGGTTTTGTTACCTATGTGAAAGTTGATCCAAGTCTTATTAGTGGTCAAGAAGAAACATCATGTGTAGATCCAAGCAAGTACATACATTGAGATGACATCTATTTTAGAGGCCTTGAATGATGTGATTGTCAATATGTTTATGCAATGAGAATTCACCAACCCTCATTTTAGTGCATAATTATCTAAGAAGATATAGTATTAGTAAAAGTGAAGTGGTGAACTGAAGCATTGACATTAAAAAGAGAGTTGTTTGTTTATAAAGTATTAGATATTTTAATTTGATTTTTTTTTTCAAATATTATGAAATTACAATTAAGTTAGAACTAGTTAGGTTTTTACCTTTTAAGTAATTTTGAAGGGCTGATTTTTTTTCTATACTGAATTATTTAATCCAAAAAATATTTCTAATTTTTAAATACCATACAATGTAATTTTTCTAAACTATTATATTAAAATATTCACATTCATAAAATAATGTAATCATGGTGAAAGGGTTCGTTACAATTATTAAAGATGTATTATTTAAGTGGATTAGCAAGAAAATTAAATAGAAGTCTTGATCATGATGATCTCTCTCTTGTGGTGATTTATATATATTTATTAATGCAAATACATTAAAAATATTAAAATATTCACATTCATAAAATAATGTAATCATGGTGAAAGGGTTCGTTACAATTATTAAAGATGTATTATTTAAGTGGATTAGCGAGAAAATTAAATAGAAGTCTTGATCATGATGATCTCTCTCTCGTGGTGATTTATATATATTTATTAATGCAAATACATTAATAGTTGGAACTTCACTAAGAGCTAAGAGGGGATTGGATGAAGATATCATTTCTCAGTTGTCTGGATCTTTGAAAAGGGCAAGGCATGCCTAGGGTAGGAGTATTCTATATGATAGACTTGTGGATAGGGCAACATCTTGTTGGTATCCTTGTGTCCCCATTAATGGAAGAAATTTGTTCAACTATGCTTACAAAAAGAGTAGAGCCCCTATGCCTATCAATCATGCATGAAGATTGGAGTTGGGAAGGCTTGTAGTACCAATTTGTTTTGTCAACTTAGACCTAATTAGACCAATGGAAAAAAACTATAATCTAGACAAGTCCGTCTACATAGATAGGGGTGTTTTTCCAACCACGTTTGATAGGAAATCTATTTGTGAAATATTTCTGTTAAAATCTAATGTGCACATGCCCATTGATTTTGGATCTAGGAGGAGGGAATATGAGAAGGAAAAAGGTATATTTGGTGTTAAATGGCTTCCATGGCTTCCATTTCATAAAAGGGAGAAGACAGTCCAAAGTCTATTACATTTTGGAGGGAAAAGGTTGAGTCCTTTGCTTATAAATGTTTTGAGGATTATTTCATAAAGAATTACTTTGCAGTTTGTCAAGTGTTGGGAATCAATGTACAAGCTAAGATGCCTATGCATCTGATGATGATGGTCGTTGACACCTTTGACTTTGCCTCATACATTTCAAATGGTATTCACAAAGCCCTTGTGGATATCAAGAAGGGTAGCCATTTTGTTCATTTCAGGAGGTATTCTTAATTGTGCCACATTATTCTGCATAGTGGAAGTAAGGCTTGGCCTTGGGGCCCAAAGTTGAAGTTGAGAAAGGTGGATGAGTAGAATTAAATATTGTCAATTCAAGAATGGAAGCATTTATGGGATATGCAATTTTAGAATTTTAATTATGTCATATATGAGGAATTACTTGTCAATATTGTGATGCAAAATTTGGGGTACCCAGTCAAATTGGAGATTATCTGGCATGGTTAGGAGATTTTTGAGGCCCATTGAGAAAGGTAACCAAGGTAGGAGTGAAGCATAATTTGGGAGACTAGTTTTTCTACTCTAGGTACACTATCATCAAAGTTTATGGTGTACTAGTTAAACCTCATGTTTTTCCTAGAAATGTACCAAATATAATTGATTCCTTAGAAATCATTTGGCAGTTGAAGGAGTTTGACAAAACTCATCTAAGAAATGCAAATAAAGGCTCATTCATTCTAGAAAATTACATTTATCTTATTTTCAGATCATGTACAAATAAGGATTGGAGTTGGTATAGTCCTAATTACTACTATATAATATGAGTTTTGAAAAATTCAAAAATTGTGATCCTGAACACTTTGTTCATCAGACTAGGGTTGGGGTCAGATTGGGATCCATTTTTCATGAACATGATAAGATTGAGGACTTGACCATAGATTCTTTTTTTGAGGTAGAGGTTCAAAGGATACTTGATAGATATGGGTTAAGGTATAGATGGTAGAAGAAAAAATGAAAAATATTAACCCGACATACAAAGGGGCACACATTGATTTGGAGAAAATACAAACAACATAATTGCCAATTTCCCTAAGGCATTAGTGGATAGGCCTCAATATATTGTTCAATATGATTCTCTACTTCAATACCCATAGATGGTGGTCCCATTACAAAAAAATTCACCTCAACCTTTTGCTCAATTTCATGAAAATGTACTAGACATTGAGGAAGTGAGACACAAATTTAACTCTGCATTAGAATGATGGTTGAGGATAGGCCTTAGGATAGAATGTTTATAAAATTTGAAATAGGTAGAGAGGTGGAAGATGATGTCAAAGCATTGGCATGCTCTACATTTTTGTCTGATGATAAGGTTGTGGAGTTCCAAGAATTTAAGGACTTTATCCTAAAAAATAAAAGGAGCAATTTTCTAATATAGTCAAAGAAAGATTGGCATTAAGGAATCATTAAGATAGTTATGAATTTAAAGTTGAAGTATTAGAGGAAGTTACATTTAACATATCCAAGATGACCCCTGAGGATGCAAGGTAGATTGTAAGGGACAGTGGATGCTTTTTATTAGAAGGATGGGTCTTCTCTTATGCAATTGTATTTGATGTCATAAGAAGGGAATCATTATACTTCTCAAATTTATCAACTAAAGAGAAGGCTCAGGAGTTGTATTTAGGACTAGGTTATAGTTATCAATCAGAGGCATTGGCAGTGTGGTCAATTAATCATGATGGTGGGTTGAATTCAGATATGTTGAATTCTAGCTAGGACAAGCTTTCTAAGATTTAATACGAGATGACCTTTTTTCAAGGTTGTGGAGATAGTGGTAGGAGGTGACTACATTGATCATGTGGAAATATTAAAATAGGTTTCTTCCACATAGGTGATAACTTGATGGTATAATGCAAATAGTGAAATGAAATGACCAAAATTTTAATTTGCATTTCAATCGGCCAAGTAATCGGATGCAATTCCAACTCCTCTAGGATTCTAAAATTTTTGGACATTGAGTTGCGTTTAGGTTGTTATTGAGAGAGTTTTAGGTTTTCTAAAGCTTGAAGTGTAGAAAGAATTTAGAACAAATTCTAGGGAATAAGTTGTAGAGGGGTCAATCTATAAATGAAATTTGGTGCAATAACAACGTACATTTCAATATGCAGATATACGAAGAGAATGCTTACATTGTAATTGTGATTTTATGTGTCACAACAACATATATAATTATATTTTCATAATTTCATAAATTATTCTTTGTTCTCATGCTTGGATTTGAAGATATACAAGTAATGCAACTGATTTCTCTTATTTATTTTACAAATCATTGTCATGACATTTGAAAAATATTAACTAAAAGTCTAAAACCCCACCCAAATTGTAATTCTTAGCGTCCTTTATAATGAAGCTAAAAAATGGATGTCAATTTTATATTGATTTTCCTATGAACGAATATATAAAAGTATTACAAATTTATAATATCTCTTTTAAATTAACAAATTTATAATTCTAGATAGTGTTGGAACATCCTATCACCTTTTGTAGTGTCCTCCACATTCAATTGATGGAGTTGTAATTTGTTCTAACTTTTTATATTTGACTTGGAAATCTATTAACAATTCATAATTAAAAGTGGAACTTGACTTCAATGTACCAATTAAAGATATCAATGGTTTGATAAAATCCAAAAATTTTTCCTCATCTAGCCTCAAAAAAATCTAGTCCAAATCAATTATCATTTTGTCCTTCATCATCTTCTTGAAAGAATTGTTGTTGATACATCATTCCTTTATGTCATAAGGCCATGAAAAACCAAGTTGTGTGAATAAGTCAAATTTATATTGCATGTCCCGCAACTTTTTGTTAACTAAAAAAAAAATTCCTCACTTTCACCTAGATTGGAACATTTCCAAATCATATTTGATACCTTGATTGAGGCATCATAGTCTTCTTAGTTCATGCCCCTCAATTGTGTCTTTCTAAAAATCTAACTTTTATATTTCTTGGATAAGAACTTCCCTTTCATTATTGATCTACAAGAATAAGAATCCTCTAAGTATTTTTCTTCTCCTTCTACTGTTACCTCTAAAATATTTGCTTTAACACTACTATTCTATTCTAGTGACTCAAGAATATATTATTTAACAAAATATTATCCACGTTCATTTTTATTACTATCTTATAAATCACTTTTATATGGCACAAATTCAATCTTTGGAAGATTGTTGAGTGCTTCTTGTACAAGAACATCTTTTTCAATTTATGTCTATATGGTGAATTTCTTTAAGGTTTTGTTCCTCTCAAGTTTTTGAAGATTATTGAGTCTTCTTGTAAGAAATCTCTTTTTCAATTTCAACCCATATTATGGGTTCCTCAGGTTTTCTTACTATTAATTTATTATAGCTCTAATTGTTGTTCTTTATTTTGACTGATGCTCCACCATCTCTTCCTTAACCTTTTTTGGAATTTTTTTTTTCCTCGGTACCTTTTTTGGAATTTTCAAATCTGATATATATGTCATTATATACTATTCTAATACTTTTTTCTATTCCTTAATTAAATATATGTTCTAACATCTTCTCTTTTTCCCAAAATTTTTGGCTTGACTCCCAAGATTTTTCGGATGAGAATCAAAATTTCTTTTTTCATAATTTGTTTTTTTGTCACATCCTCCTTTGTGAAAGGGGAATTTTTCTCTTTCAAGAGAATTTTATTACAAATTTCACGAGGCTTTCATTATGTCACCACCTACCAAGGAACCCTAGAGGATAAGAGAAATATATACAAGGAATGTATGGAAATGATTTTTTTGAAGTAATAAAGTGTCATCATGCATTGCATATACAAGAAAAGCACTCAACCTCAAGATAAGGTCAACTACGTGCAAACCAACTATGTACATGTGAAAGTCAAAACTCTTGGAACTCCATCCAAGATAACTCAAGTCACCTCTAAGGGTTCCCTGACATGCTACCCAAGCAACACATCCACGACTAGATCAATATCTCATGACCCACTAAGGGATGACTCAATGAACCTCCAACACTAAACAAAACATACCTATGTTCATCTTAAAACACCAATTGAAATGTTCATATGGTAACATCATGATACAATAAGAATAGAGAAGCATAAGAGATCATACTTCATGCATAATTCCAACATTAGTGAACATAAAGCAATATCAATACATATCTAGTAAGAATTATTACATCCATCTCTAATTGGAGTGTTCAATGCATACATGATCGATGATACCTTACATGATTCAATATACAAATGATCACACCATACAAGGAAGAGAGAACATGATAAGAATCCAATGCTGAGGAAGGAGGTAAAATCCATTAAGCTAGTCACAAACCAAGTCTGTTGATCCCTAGCGGTGGTTGGCAATGCCACCCAACCATCTAGTACCCTTAGGCCCACTCACCGTGCTTGTGGAGATGGTCACACATCCTAGGCATTCATAGAAGTATACAATGGGTAGCAATGGGTTAAGACAAGAGCCAAACATAGAGAAAATACTCAACATGAATATATCAACCCAACAAGAGTCATAAATCCACAACAAGATGTAAATATGAATAATGCATAACTCACATAAAAGAGAAACAATCAAGTGAGAGAGAGGGTGCTTGATCATCGGTAAGTAAAATACCAAAAGAGCGAGGAAGCATCCTTAGTCAACAAAAATAAGGACAAGGGCACACCCACAAGAGAAACACCAAATTTTCCATACATCATGTATCACAACGAGATAACCAAAAGATCAAACAATAGTAAATACATAGGGTATTACTCAACTATCGAGACCTAGGTACTAGAGTGCTATGTGTAGGGAGTGTTGTCATGTGTGCTCAAAGGGATGGAACCACACATAACCAAGTAGTCCTCTCATATGGACAAGGAGACTCAGTTATGCCAGATCAATGCCCCACGAATGGCTAATCCTTCCCAATAAATCTTTAGCCTCATACTAGTGCTCAAGCATGCAAGGGGTATCCAATTATCTCTTATTAATGTTTTATCCCAACCCAAGTTTTAATTATGTTATCACTTGTTTTACTCTAACTCTCCATTGGGTTATCTTGGCAGCCACTTTGGGCCCTGACCCCTAATGAGGGCAACTCCCATGACCCACTCTAGTACCTAGACCTAGGATCATGCCATTAAATAAAATAAGGAATAAAAATAAAACACAATGTAATGATTCACTTTTCATATGCTCAATAACACCAAATATCTCTTTTACACAATGCCATTTCAACCATATACAAGGCATACTCAATTGGTCATGCTACATAGAGAATGGATCTACTTGATCCCACAATGAAATGCAATCATATTAAATGATACTAGGAATATATTTCAAATTTATCATAAATACTCAAGCATTCATAACACATGCTCATATCAAGAGCTATCAATTTATTACACCTGGAGAGACATGAGTCAAGTATCAATGCCAACTTTACCCATGGAGTAACCTAAGGGTCTCCAAAACATGAAATCCTATCTTGGATTGATCCCAATACACAAGTACACGTGAAAGTCTCTATTATATATCCTAGAAGCATACCATGAAATCAATTCATCTCACTCAAGGCCAATCAGACCCAAAACCCAAGGAAATTTGAGAAACAACTCAAACAAGGCCATGGGGAGAGCTAAAAGCCAAAATCAACTCACTGACAGACAATTCTGTAAATTTGGGAGCAATTGCACAATTATTTTAGAAATTTCATAAATCAATTATGAATTGTGTAATTAAGTCAACAATTGCACAATTCAACTTGCAATTGTGTGAATGTGGAAGTAGATGCGTAATTTCGCTCTTGGAAGCCAACTAGGGCATCATGGTTGACAAACAAAGAAGATAGGAAGGAAAAATTGGGGACCAACCCATTTGAGAAATACCCCATGAAATTCCAAAATAAAATTTACAAAGCCAATACAAAAATATAACAAGGATTGGGAAGCATAATCCCTTGGAAACCCCATTTTCACATTGTTTCCCCAAACCCACAATCAAAACAACCAAACAATCCAACAAGCACATCAAATATTTGATTTCATTGCTCAAAAAGGTTTCAAATCCACATTACAACATATTACAACCAGTCAAAGAGATCAAATTAAAAGATACGAAGAAATTTGAAGTATCCTATGTCAACTTGGATAGAAACTTCATTCACAAACTACATTCTACACTCTCCACCAATAGACTCAAGATTCAAACAACAACATGAACCCCTCAATCCAAATCTATTAGCACCATACCCACAAAATTCCACCTCCAAAATCTCTCAAGCTCAACAATTTCGTTTAGCCACCAAGGGGTTTTGAGAGGAAAAAACATGAAAATAAGACAAAGTGTTGAGAAAATGAGCCCAGTGAAAAGTTATATGCTCAATTTTTGGAGTGGGAATATAACAAAACAACTCAAATAAAAAATCATAAAGCCAATTAACCTCCCAAAAGACCCCAATGATGAATCACTCAATACTCATTAAATCAAATACTAATAAGACATATTTCACATTAAATCAAATATAATTAAGACATAATATGCATTTAAATATCATTACTATATGCATTGCAATAGTGACAATTGCAACAAATTGAATATGCACAAACAATGATTACATGCGACTAGGTTTTCTAAAAGCTACCAATTGTAGTAGTCGACACTCAAAATAATAAAATAATTAAAATAGTAAAATAAAGGGAATTTCCCTAATCAAGGGGCATGAGTTTTGGCTTGGGGTTGTTGGCTAGTGTGCTATCTCCTGTTAAGAAACGTCAAGAGATGTGGGTATGCTCATACCTGTGGAGATAGGTGGAGTCAATTCCTTGTACCCGCACTCATTAAAATATTTACATGTCAAGTGTACCTACTCATGCACATACACACAGACATATAGACACATATATACATACATATATATACTTATATACATGTGTATATACGTACACACACATACATACATACATACATATATACATATGTATATATGTATGTATGTATGTACGTACGTATGTATCTCTCTCTCTCTCTCTATATATATATATATATATATGTATATGTATATGCATGTATGTATGCATGGATGTGTGTGTGTGTGTGTGTGTGTGTGTGTGTGTGTGTGTGTGTGTGTGTGTGTGTGTGTGTGTGTGTGTGTGTGTGTGTGTGTGTGTGTGTAACCAAACTCAAATTATTGAAGGGGATTTTAACATCATATGCATTCTCATAAACTCAAATGATCGATATCACCCCTTTCACATATAATATTGCAACGAAGAGAAGTAGACGAGAGCGGCATTACACATTATGATTTCTCCTCCTCCTTTATACTTCTCATGTTTTCTTTGAATGTCGTCAATAATTATTCAAAAGTAGTATAATATTTGTAGTTATCATTTTTTATATTCATTAAATGCTAGAAGTTTGCATCATCTTTGCAACATTGCTCTTTTATCCACACCTCCTAAATGAGATATTTCTTTCATGATCTTCTAAATGAATTTAGAAATTTTAAACTATTAACAAAATGTTGTATTAGGTGATCTTTAAAACTTGGGTCCTTAGCAATAATATGATGTTTTGGTTCTAGTTGCACTTTTTTTTTCAAATAGATTGGGAGTAGGACTAATCTTAGATAAATTATTGGTTTGTGATCTTCCTTATGCTCTTTTGTCACATTGTTTCACCAAAATAATGAAACAACTCATTTCCTTATTCATATTATACAAAAATTGTGACATTTTTGACATGGAGTCATTAATTTCTTCATTTTGTTTCCTTCCATACTAGCATGCATGTGATGTAATTTACGTTAAAAAATTAGCTTTTCTTATAGGTTGGCAAGATCATAGATTTGATAACACTTTAATGTCCCTAACAAGAAAATTATCTCACCTTTAAAAACTTTAAAAGAATAAAACAAACCCTAACATTTCCAAATCATTGAGATCTTAATGTGGACAAGGTGAGAAGAGCATATAGTATCTAGAATATGAACAATAAGAAATTTGTTATACATATTGGTGACACAATTTTAATAAGATTAAAAAGTAAATATTTTGACTCCAGTGATAGGCCTTCTAAAAAACTGGATGCAACTATTAAATCTGATTAAAGAATTGTAGATATTGGAAACTACAACACAAAATTTATGTTATAATGCTAATGAAAATTTCAAGTATAGCATCATACATTATTAAATAGAAAAAATATTTAATTAAATCCTCATCACTTCATTAATTAATTGAATAATTTTTATCTAATTAATTAATCTATTTTATTGGCCGATTAATGGGCCTAACCAGGTTTTTTCGGAAGCAAGAGAGACGAATATGGTTGTTTGGAAAAATCCAGAGGCTAGTTGGATCAAAGTGAACTTTGATGGAGCTTCAAAGGGTAATTTAGGCCCTTCTGGTGTTGGATGGGTGGAACGCGATTGGAATGGTAATAATGTGGCATTTGGGGCACAAAGGTTGTTGGATGGTACCAATACTAAGGCTAAGGATCAACTTGCTTTGGGGGGTATCTGATTGGCCAAAAAATAGCGGTTGATTGCTTGCACCTAGAAGGTGACTCCCAAATTATTATTAATGCTAATTCCAAGGGTGAAGCCCCTGCCCCCTCTTGGAAATTAAATAAATTTATCCATGTCATTAGGGGGGAATTGGCAAAATTTTATTTTTTATTTTTGTATCTCTCACTTTCGATGAGAAGGAAACTCTAGTGTCGATATTCTTCAACCCTAAACCCTAAACCCGTGGTCTACGAACCCTATTAGAAAGAACTGAGAAATAGTTTGGTTCTTTAGCGCTCAGTCAAAATTTAAAGATAACATGATGGAAATATTCATTCCATGGAACGAATCCAATTTGGTGAGATTGCTAAGTCAAATATTTTCTGGTCGAGAAAGTGTTGTTAAGCGTTTTGACTTTTGGATTCTTAGTACATTACTTATACGGGATATACGTATATTTATTTTAAAAGGGCTAGCAATAAAAGTTGTAATGATAATAACATTACCATTACTTTTCTATTTTTTAAATACTCAAGCTTTAATTGAAAGAGACAAATCATCATATAATTTGATGAAGATATTTCCATTTGTACATTTTGTATCATTGATTCTACTATTTCAAATGTTTTCTTTTACCTTTTTTGTTTTTAGTTCACATGAGTTTGGTTACTCTGCTAGTATGATGCACAGGGGAACAACCAGGATAGCTCAGTTGGTAGAGAAAAGGACTGAAAAATCCTTGTGTCCAGTTCAAATATGGTTCCTGGCATGTATACTTTTAAAGTTTTGAGAAAAAAAGGACAATAAGCATTAGGACCAACTGCTTCTAAAGGTAGTCTATTGATTTCCCCTTCTCCCTACTCATGAGAAGTTCTGACTTCCTTCGTTGATATCTATGGAGGGACCTTTAAAAGAGGCGGCCAATCTCTTTGCCACTGATAAAGGGGGGAATGGTTCTTTGAAGCCGGGTAGAGGTGGGGTTCAATTTCACAACTAACATTCCATTCTTATCCTCTACAAGTTAAGGTTCCTTCACAATGGCACTATGCTTCAATGACCACAAACACCAATTTTCATTTAGGACTTCACAACGTTGGACTTGAAATTAGAAACATTATAAATCAACCAAATATAACATAAATTAACCATCAACACCCTTCAAAGATTCAGGTTATCTCAACATGTATCTTGTCCACACAACTAGGCCTAGAATCTAGTAGCCCTTCAATTTAGGACTGTCAATGACAACTTTCAAATTAGACTTGATATCCTGATTGTAAAATCATATTTGAGTACCCATTTGGCTTCTTTAAAACATATAAAAGAATTAGGTAGGGTTGTTTTGTAACAAAGCTCTCAAATCATGTCTGTACTTCTACAATTAGGTCTAACTAGGTTTGTTTTTTCAATCTAAGATGGGCAAACAATCATCCATAACTTTTAAAAAAAATATAATAAACAAAATATCTCTAGTGAGGTTGTAGAGAAGATATTTATAGAATTTATCTGAGATTTTTATGAAGATCCAATGGTAAAAAAGGTAGTTATGGCGTTCTTCCCAAGATTGGGAACACTAGACAGGGTTCAGACCCGCACTCACCAAAATTGCAATATCTTGCACAAAACTTAACCAAATCACGTGAAACAAACTTTGTAAGAAATTAGATTCAAAATAATTTCACATTCAATCAATAAAATTTCATTTATATGGATTTACCAAACCATACAATACTGAGAAACAACAGGGAGTGACAGGAAATACAATAAAATTGAGGTTTTACATTACATTTTTCACCACTACATATTGCTCTAACCCTCTTTTGACCACACAAGGCCTATATAAACCATTTACAATGATTCCCATTTTTTTTCCCACCTTCCAAACACTCAACTACATATTTACAACTCATGACTCTTCAACTTCCAAAAGTTGTAAAGTTGCTTAAGCAACTTTTACAACATTTTAACAAATTTTACATATTTGATAAAAAATGACTCTACATGACACACACTCACCAAAAATGGTCATAATATGACCTTATTACATGAAATAATTAAAAACATACTAGTAGACCCCTATTTGCATTATTGACCCATTTTTGCATTAGGTGCTCCTGCACCAGAGTATCATTGGAAGATGTGGGTGGCGAAGGGATATATGAGGATTACTAGGATATGAGTTGGGTGTCAGAGGATGGGTACAATATTAAGCATGAGCAATTGAGGTTGAAATGATGGGGGAGGCGGTTCTGAGTTTTAAGGCATGTTTTCTTGCTATTTTCTTTGCATTTTTCAATGAAATCGTTAATGGTGAGTTGTGAGAAAGCTCAAGACTGAAGTATGGAAGTGAACTTTTCTCTACATTCCACAAAGCAACAACTCACCTTCTTTGGAAGGGTGACAAAGAAGCATCTGGGGGGTGTATTCAAATTCAATGACCCAATGTTCATGTAGATTTTGGATGTCATCTTTGGTGAAGAATATTTGATGTCTAAACTTTGGTACCGAATGAATGTGAATTTGGTGTCAATGTTTGTTGCGTGGGGGTTGGAGTTGGGTTCGAAAGAGGACTTGTGAAGAGAATAGACATATGCATAAAAGACCTATAACATATGAAGACATCAAGTACCATGAAGATGAAAAAAGTAGAGGCATAATGTTTAGAGATAAGCATACCATCAAGTACTAAATTTTAGGCATAAATTTTAGACATAAGAGTACTTGATGGCGTGAGATTTTTCCAAGATCAAGAGCTCAATGAAATGTACAAAATAGAGACACAATATAGGACAAGAATAAATTGTATTCTCATCAATAGAAAAATGATCAATAGTTGCTCTTACAATGAATATGAGCTTGCTTATATAGGCAAGGCTATATGGATATGTGAGCACACAAACATGACATGTGGCTCAATAAGAAACAAGGGTAGGTAGGAAATAGGTGTGGGTAGGTAGGAGAAACAATAAAATATTCCACATGAGGTGGATCACCCACCGAAGGTGGAATTATCACTCCACAATAAGTGGATATGATAAAGTAGTAACAAGATCAACACCATAAAAGGTGGAATTTCTCCTACACACACTATCCCTATGTGGCACAAAAACCCAAGTGTCTCATACCCAAACTACTATGAAATGCATTTCCTAAGTAAACTTAAGTAAGGTGTAATAATATCCAAGATGAATAATTATTTACACCAACACCCCCCCTTAAGTGCAACTTAGGGGAATGCACTTAAGTCTACAATGCAACTAAGCAATGCAAGATGGGTCCCGACTACTAGGCCATGTTAGGTACCCATGTACAAATGCAAATGCATGCAAACCAATGCAATGAAATCTCTCACAAAGCGGGGAAAGAGAGAAAAAACCTCCCCCAAAAGAGAGATGAAAACTATACAAGAGAACTCTCATAGAAGAATGTGAGGAACAAAACCCCATGTGACGAAAAAGTCCCCCCCACCCGTATGAGAGAAGAAGAGAAGCTAGGAAGCCCCCCCTCAATGTGGAATCTGCACCAATGATAGAAGCTCAATGTATGAAGAAACTGCTCCACGAACGTCAAACAACATTCCTCCTCTTAGGAAGAAACAAAACCAAAGGTGTATCCATGAAGTCTCCCCAATCATGAAGGGAAGATGTATGGAAAAAACTCATGATGAAAGGAATTACTGAAAACTGCTTAAGTGTCCCCATGTTGATGCTGAAAGATACCCCCTCCAAAGGTGGTAAACTGTGCCACACTGCTGAAAAAGGCACTCCAAGATCTAGTGGAGATGAATGTAGAACAATATCCAAAGACTCACATGTCTCCTCTAAACATAAAGAGACCTCCTCTAACTGTTGTACATAAGTATCCACAATCACGTCAACCTCGAAAGAATGATCATGTAGAGAATGAACAAGAGGGTCAGAGTGTTCCCTCACAACAATCGAAGAAGGATCATCTTCATCAAAGAGAAGATGAATATCATCAATGATGTCTCCCAAATCTGCAATGTAGGATTCCACAAACAAACCTACAATGTCTGTCAAGTAATCATCCCATGAATCTGAAGTTGGAAGACAATGAATATCCTGCTGCACTGAATCACATGAAGGCAAAACTGTCGCACTATCCGCATCATTAGGTGCAATAGGTGATGTGATAACAATATGAGGAAATAAAATACAAGGCTCAAGAATGGGGTCACATGTGAGAATCCCCATGCTCAAGTGCCCAAAGTTCTCCTCAAAATCTGAACCATCACAAGAAGTGTGATCATCATGTGTAGAATCATCAAATGTGAAATCATCATCAACAAAATCTGAAAAGGAGTATAACTGAGATGCATGATCAACCACCCCAGTCGCAATGATAGCTCTAGTCTCCAAGTCTCTAATGAAAACTGACTCGGGTGTGAACTCCACAACTCTCTTAGTTGCGCCATGTGTGATTTGATAGATGGAAAGGAGATTGTTTGTCAAGTGGGGTACACACAACACATCATTGAAGGAGTTATCCCCAATGTCAATAGATCCTTTCCCAATCACATCCATGTATGTATGATTGCCCATCAAAATCTACGGCATGGTGCAAGGCTCAAATGTAGAGAACATAGATTGTGAAGATGCCATATGATGAGAAGCCCCTAAATCTAGAAACCATCTCTCTGAATCATGACTGGTTGTAGCACAAACAACTTTTCCTTTTCTTGTCCCAAAAGAGCGAGTCTTCCCACTTGTAGAAGGCATGAATGCTGCCCTTTTCCTTTTGATTGTGAGGAAGTGGAAGTTGATGAATCATCCTTCTTGTAGACATTAGGCAAATCAATGTTATGCTTTTTGAGGATATGTGTGAGCTCATCAATCTTCTTAGAATGGCAACGATGCTCCTCATGACCAAACTTTTTACAATAGGCACAAGTAGGTCTCTCCCTCTTTGGTGAATTATCCCTCTTGGAAGAGGATGTATCTCCTTGTTGTAGAGAGGATGATGCTTTGTCCTTAGGCTTTGATTGCCATTTCTTCTTGTTTGAGTTGTCCTTTCCTTGATTTCCTTTGTTCCCTTGATTTGCCACTAATGCTTGAGACTTAGAAGCCTTAAGAATGCCCATGCTTATCAACTTAGTTTGTTCCATCGTTAACATTTCAGCGAAAGCATCAAATGTAGGCATTGTGTAGCTTGAACCCATTGTCATCATATGGGTTTGGAAACTAGAACAAATGCTGCATATTCTTGTGGAAGCTTGCCCATCAAGTTGAAGATCAATTGAGTATCCTTCTTATCAATGCCACAATCTTTGAGTTGTGCCCTCAACTCATTTGCCTTAGTGACATAATCTTGTATAGTATCAAAGTTCTTGGGACCTAACATGGTGAGATCACTATCAATCTGATATCCCCTAATCTCATCAACTTGACCATACAAGTCTTGAAACTTTTGCCATTCATCTTTGATTAGAGTACATTTCTCAATATGAAAAATGAGATCCTTTGATACATACTTTCTTAAGGTACCAATTGCCATGATATTTTTAGTGAGCCAATCCAAGTAACCAACTAGATCAACCTTAGGATCAATGGGAGCAACAATAGTTCTATCAATGTAACGAGTTAGTCCTTTTTCCATAAGTTTATTCCAAGCATCAATTTTCCAAGTAGCATAATTATGAGGAGTTAAGAGAGGAAACTTAGAAGAACTCATAGCAGCAGAAAGGAAGGAACATAAGAGCACAAAATCACAAGAGACACCCCCCAAATTCACTCAATCAAAGTAACCCCCCAACAATGATGATTTTGACACTTTATATGTAGTGCGTGTACAATAGGCCACTTGCAAAAAATGGCAAGGTGGACTTCTGATTTTATTTTAAAACTGCTCCAATAGGCTGAGAACTACAATGCAAAAGACCAGCAAGATAGATCTATGCAATACAAGTGCCAAATTGGCCAAATAAGACCATATGATGAAAGTACTATTTCTACCCAAAATTGCTGAAAAATGATAGAAGATTATGAAAGTAGAGAAAAAATCATACACTTAAAAAAAAAGGGCACTTGAAAAGGAGTCCGTATGAGCCCAAACGGAGTCCTGGAAGTTGCATAAACAAGGATTGGACAGGTAAAGTCACCAAAAACTGAGAATTATGAAAAATATGTCCATCAAAATCAGAAAATAATTCCACCATGTGAAATTACATGAAAAAAAATTGCACCAAAAAAGGAGCAAAAATGAGCAAGATATGGCCATTTGAAGTTGAACTGCAAAATCAAAAAGCTCAATAAGAGGGGCCTGCAAAATTTTTGAAAAATGATAAGGTTAGCAAACTGTGGGGTTAAATTTGATGGCCGTATGACTGCTGCCAAAACTTCACGGCTGACTGGGTGCTGACGTGGCGCTGACTGTGCAAGTGATTTGGCATCCAACTGGGCTGTTGACGTGGCAAGTGACTGGGCTCAGTCTGCTAGTCTGGTGCTCAGGCGGGCCCTGCTGACAGTCACCGGCGTTCCGGTGGGTGGTTGCCAGAATCTGGCGATGGGAGTCGTCGATGGTGCCTGGAGGCGATAGCTGGTGGGTTCGGCAATGCCGGAGGGGCTGGTAGGGGTGGCGCGACAGGGAGGCGGTGTGACGAGAGGCGTGGGGGAGGCGCAGCTGCGGCTGTGGCTGTAGCGGGGCTGCTGCGCAACAGCTGCAGCAAAGGTAGTGGGGCGGCTGCGCGACGACGCTCTCGGTGGGCGGAGCTACTGAGGGAGCTATTGGTGGAGGTGCTGGGGGAGCTGTGGAGCGCGGGGATGCTGTTGGTGGGCATTGTTGGTGGCTGCGAAGCGTGGGGGTGCTGTCGGTGGGCTGTGAATCCGCCAGTGGTGGAGCCCTATAGACCTGCGGGTTTGGGGGGGGGTCTTTGGACCCCCAAAATGATTTTTTTGATTTTTTTTTTTTCAAATTTTTTGGAAAAAACTAATTTTTTTTCGAAATTCGTACAATAATAGCCAAAATATGCAAAAAAAAAATCTCATCAAAATAGGCCGACTTTATAACCAAAATTCATGGAAATGACCACCTGGACGCAATGACGAGGTCGGATCTGGTCTAGGACGCCTCCAAAAGATGCTGCTCCTCAGATCTGTCTCTTGACGTCGCAATAATGCCTCTCAAGGACAAATCAATGACCCTCTAATGGCTCCGATACTATGTGAGATTTTGCCAAGATCAAGAGCTCAATGAAATGTACAAAATAGAGACACAATATAAGACAAGAATAAACTATATTCTCATCAATAGAAAAATGATCAATAGTTGTTGTTATAATGAATATGAGCCTGCTTATATAGGCAAGGCTATATGGATATGTGAGCATACAAACATGACATATGGCTCAATAAGAAACAAGGGTAGGTAGGAAATAGGTGTGGGTAGGTAGGAGAAACAATAAAATATTCCACATGAGGTGGATCACCCACTGAAGGTGAAATTATCACTCCACAATAAGTGGATATGATAAAATAGTAACATGATCAACACCATAAAAAGTGGAATTTCTCCTACACACACTATCCCTATGTGGCAGAAACACCCAAGTGTCTCATACCCAAACTACTATGAAATGCATTTCCTAAGTAAACTTAAGTAAGGTGTAATAATATCCATGATGAATAATTATTTGCACCAACAGATGGTATCAATAGATAAGGAGGTTTCATGCATAACAACCACAACTTGAGATGGTGCAGGGCCAATGATTGTATATCATGAGAATTAGCATGGGATGTACTCCCTACCCTCCTATTCATTGCATGCAAGCATGGAGCAATTGAGGATGCTCCAATGAGCATAGTTGGTGAGGAGGGAGTGTAGTAGATGTAAGTTGTAACCTTTGACATTATACAATTTCAACAAATTGATGATACTTGAGTGATGATCTAGCCTATATATCATTTTAGTGTTGCATTATCTCAATCATATATGGTATCCTATCACAATTAGTGTGTAGTTTGGATCGTATATAATGTATATGATATATAGTTACCCTAGATAATTGGGTGACATCAATCTCTTTAACCATGGACTTTTTGATTCAGTCATGAGAGGTGCATTTGGGTGCATCAATGGTGTGTGTCACTCTTTAGGTAGAGAGGTATACAATAATACACTAGTTAAGGATGTTTGAGATTGATCAAGATACCATTAGAGAAAAGAAAAACAAGTTGGATATAGTGCTAGCATGAATAAAGGCAGGAGCAATCATGCCCAAATTTAGAGATGTCATTACTATGATTGTTTTACTATAATTAGTATAGGCATAGATGATGTCATGAGCTAGTTAGTTGGAGGTGGCTACTATCTATTTGTTAGTAGATTGGGTGCCTTATATGAATGACTATGGTACTAGGGGGGAGATTTAATTCACACTCAAGATCGTGAATGAGGACTCATGTACGGAAATAGTGAAATGGGGGAAGGTTCATCAAAATAACCTCCTTTCCAGTTGTTCCTTATTATAACATTTATAAATCATTGTGATATTGAACTATTATTATTTGAAATGAAAATATGTGATATATTGATATTATGAATATTATGGACATGTATGTATTTTATGTTTAGTTTGAGATATTACTTTATATATCAAATGAGTTTCTATATATGCATGTGTGCAGGTGAATGATGTAACATAGATAATCATTGTACACACATTTATCTTAGGTAATCAATGAATCATATATATTATTATGGAATCCTTAGAATATGAATCAACCAAGGGTCCAAAAAGGAACCCCATTATTACAATCTAAATCATAGATGTCAAACTAAGCAATCACTGAAACAAATAAATAGGTGATGAGGCAGTCCCGAGTGGTGGTGTTCAGCCTACAACAGTGAATCCACCATCCACAACAAGATTAAGACCACTCACATACCTTGCTTCATCACTGGCCAAATACAGAGCAGCCTCTGCAATATCTTCCTCTTTAAGAGTAACCCCCTTTAAGTTCCCAACACTGTTAGCCCACTCTTCCACCATGGCCCTGCCCTTCCCCTCCCGTGAAGAACCATTCTCTTCCATAAGCTTGACTGCCATATGAGTGGCAATGATAGAAGGTGACACACAATTCACTCTGATTCCAAACTTCCCCAGCTCAGCAGCACCACTTTTGGACAACCCAACAACAGAATGTTTAGCGGCAGTGTAAGCATAAGACATGCCGCCGCCCAAAACCGCTGCAACGCTGGCTGTGGAAATTATGCAGCCCTTTTGAGCTGGGATCATCACTCGGCCTGCATGCTTCATGCCATGCAAAACTCCCTTTGCATTTACGTTCATAACAATCTCGAATTGTTTGCAATCGTACTCTGCAACGGTCCCTTTCTGGGCATCTGCTATGCCGGCATTGTTGAACATGATGTCTAGTTGCCCGTGTTTTTGCATGGCCAAATCTACGGCAGCACTAACGTCTGACTCTTTGCTCACATCGCAGTGGATGAAGGTTGCCCATGGAGGCAGAGCTTGTGCCAGTTTTTCCCCTGCTTCGTCTGAAATGTCGGCGATTATCACTTTGGCTCCGTGTTTTGTGAAGAGGCGGACACAGGCTTCCCCAATGCCTGACGCTCCGCCTGTGATTATTGCCACTTTGCCTTCCAATCTGCATTTCCATACAATTTGATCAATGAATGATACAACTAAATCACTTAAAACTTCGTTTTTTAAGTATTACAGCCCTAAAAATTTTATTGGAAAACACAAAGCAAATTACCTTCTCTGTGTACAAGCCATGGCTGTAAAAATTGCAGACAGAAAGCTTAAAAGTTAAGGAGATAAGCGTGAGATAATGGTGAAGCAGAGTAGAGGCAGTCTTATATAAAACATCCATGTACGTTGAAAGAAAGAAGCCTCCTTCAGTCAATACACGTTTGGAGAATGGAGAAAGATTAAACAGGTGTTCCATAAAATTATGCATTATAGAACATGATTAAACAGGTGTTCTATAAAATTATGGATCACGAGGTTGGGCTTAACCGGGGCCACTCGAAGTTTTGTGTGTGTGTGCAGATGAGTCTGAATTGGAATCTTACCATTTCTGAGGAATGGAAGAAGCGGTTCGTCTTATTCAATGTCATCTTATAACGTGTTTCTGGTAACATTTGCTTTTCTATTTAATTTGGAAGAAACACAAAAGTAGCTCAATCATAGGTGTATGATATTGTAAGTTCTTTACAAATAGATTGGAACGAAGCAGCATTAAGTCTATGTTTCAGAACTTCGTTTCAATATTGAAAAAACAACAATTTCTGATATTTAGACAGGAAGATGTTATTATTGTAATGATGTTTAGCAGCTTCATGTACTTGATTTTTTATTTTTTGTATGTGTTTATCTATTTGTTAGGGTTGTGTAGTTGGATTATTTTTAATAGATTTTTTTATATATGACTGCATCAAATAGTAGAGTTTGAGTTAATACGAGAGAAGGTGATAATTCTACAATAAAAATATCGTGTGTTGCAATATAAATTATCCATAGAAGTCTTATAAAGAAATCTTATGAGCGTATGGCACCATAAGTAACTCATAAGAGATATGGTTCACAAAAAAAGTGTGTAGGTGTCTTTTAGTACTATAATGTCAGGCAGAAGATATGCATGTGTGAACATGCTCCAAAAAGTGTCTTTGGTAGAGGTTGTTTTAGATTGGAATAAATGCATTTGAGAGAAAGGATAAAATATCCTCTAGTACCATGGTATTGGAATAGGGTTGTTATTAGAACACTAGAGGTGAGACAATCAACAATAATTGGCATTAGATGTTGTTTTTTATAAAGGGAGATCTGTCAAATTGAGCACCAATTTGCAAGATTTAAGAGTGGCATCATTTTTTGCAAGTTTGACTTGTGAGAAAGGTGAGCAAACCAATTTGAAGCAATTTTCAAGAGGCATTTAAGTAAATTTCTTGTAACGGGTAATTTGAACTCAGAAGTAAATTGGGGTGCCTTTTTAGCAAATGTTGCCTAGAGCATTGACATGGTTAGAGTTAAAGTTATACATTCTAGCTTAGAGAGATTCATGAAGAAGAAAATTGAAAATACTATGAAAAGTTGATAGAGATGATGAAAATAAATATTTCCCTAAATTGATCACTTAGAAAAGTAGATATAAGTGATGTAACATGTTGAAGAAACAAGAGATCCCATGAACACTTCTGCAAACTGAATTTCTATTTTTAAGTCAATTTTAAAAAGGGAGCAATAGTGCATGATGTGCTAATCGATGTGTGGTGACACAACTAACATCAAATGAAATGAAAAATCAATTTCATTTCAGGAAACAATTGATAGTTCTAAGGAACAATTGAGGTATACTAAGAAAACCAAATCTAAATAGCGTGAAGAATAAGATGCCCTATATGCAACAAATGACTAGTTAAGGAAGACAAAGTATTGGTAATATTGCTAATGTTGAAACTAGAACAAATGCCAAGTTTGACTTAGTGAATAATATGGTAGGTAATTGAAAGAAATTAGCAAGAAGAATAACGCCAATGGCTAAAACCATTAGTGCAATAGGGAAAGTTGCAAGGTGTGGCAACATCTAGGCTTATAGCAAATGTGTGGTACAATGAATAGTATTAAGAGGTAACAAAGATGAGTTTCTCCATGGATATCAAGTGGGTGTTCTAAGGTTTAATGAAATTTATAGAGGTCATGTGCATAACCAAAAGAAGAAGGAATTATCATTGATGTTGAGGATTAAGGAACAAAATTGATGATAATAATATTGGAAGAAAACGTAGTATTAGAGAATTATGGTATCCAAATTATTCATACATAAGTAGTGTTGGTATAAATAATTGTGAGGCCCCTAAATTGTATAATTGATTCAAGTTTTATCTCCTTTGTTACCCTTGATTTATCTTAGTCCAACACTTTTGTTAGATCAAACAATTTTTTTTGTGGCCCTCATTTTTCAAATCATCAAAAACCTTGAAAAGGTCCTAAATGCCTTTAATATCTTTTGAAATTAATCAATAATACTATTTTTTTTTTTTTTGAATAAAAGGGGTAAAAACTTTATTGAAATTCAAGAAAGACGATTACAAAAGAAACACAGAGTGCTAGACTCAACTAGAGAAAGAACCACATTACCCAACATCAGAACCATCAATATCCTCCACCAAGATCCTCTCTAGATCTTGGCGACAATCAAGAGAAAGATTCTCCCAATCCTCAACCTTCCAATCCCCACCATGCTCTGAAGCCCACTTGGCCAGCCAATCTGCAACCCTATTCCACTCACGTGGAATGTGAATGAAAGACACTTGCTCCATCCTAGAACTAACCTACAAAGTCTGTTGAACCACCAAGGCAAGCTGCTAGTTGATATCAGTCACTTTCCTCTCATTCAACATATTGACAATAACCTATGAATCTGATTCACATATAACCTTACGCCATCCCAAAGCATAGGCCCTTTCAAGGGCATAAATAATAGCAAGCCCCTCCATAAAATTGTTCGCCTATTACCCTTTATGAATAGAAAAGAAGAAAATGGCCTTACCTGCCCAATCTTTGCCAACTCCACCAATCCCAACTGGTCCAGGATTGCCCCTCGAAGAGCTGTCAGTGTTGATCTTCAGGAAATTCTTAGGGGGAGGCAACCATCTACCATCCCTATGAACCTTCTTCTTCGCACGTCTACCCCTTCTAACACAAGCAGAGGCCAAAGACATTCCCTAAAAACCCTGTCTATCCACAATATCAACATCCCCTCTATCCACAGAGAGCATCACCTCACACTTCACTTCCACAGTCTCTTGGATCATACCCACAACTTGATGCCAAACTTGTGGGATCAAAATCTTTACTCCCCTAAAGATTCTATGATTCTTCTGCAACCAGATCTACCACAAAATGAAAGTAGGCCCAAGACACCACACAATCTGAAGAAAAGGAGTAAGGTCGGAGGCTTACCCAAATTGTTCCAAAATTCCACCAAGGAAGAAGCATGGACACAAGGGTGTTTCCAGACACCCCACCAAGAATGCCAGAGCTACAGGGAAAAAGGACACCTAAAAAAAATGAGAAGAATCCTCTTCTCCAGTACCGCACAACACACACATAGAGGGCCCTTGAAATCTGCGCTTACGAATGTTATCCCAAGTAAGACATTTGTTCAATGCCAAAGTCCAAACAAAGTAATTGCATTTTGGCCAAGAAAATTTATTCCAAACATATTTCCACCATTGAACCTCCACCCCATTTAGCCTTTGATACATCAACTTCTGATATCCGCTAGCAACAGTGAAGGTACCCTTAGGATTCAGAAGCCAAACCAATCTATCCTTCCCTTTGAGGGAGTTGCAATACTTGTAAGACAAAATGTTATACAACTCTCCACGTTCTTCCTCCCTACCAACCGTAGGCCATTTACTAGGAGCTTTCCATCTTGCCACCTCAATCTGCTCATGCTGAGAAAAGGACTTGAAGTCACTCACTCTTGACCATCCAGCCTCCAAAAATTGTCGACATAAGTTTAACAAATTAGGATACTGGGCAATAATGGGAGGAGAGCCATCCCATGAGTCTACCCAAAAGAGAGCCTCCTCATTCTTTCTGTTGATCCAAAATAAACCTTCCTTAATCAAAGAAACTCCTTTCTTGAGTGTATTCCATATCATCGAGCCCTTCCCAACAAGAGGATACCTTGGGATATCCTCTTTTGGGACTCCCAGAAGGTACTTATAAGCCAAAATCTTGGCCCAAACTTGGTCGTGTTCCACACACCATCGCCAGTACAGCTTAGCTGCCAACGCCAACCCTGACAAAGTAGACTGCCTTAGTCCAAGCCCCCTAGTGTAGGAGAACCTAGTGAAGCTCATGGAGCACTTCATCAAATTTTGGTTTGGAATGGCCTATGTTGGTCTCAATTGAATAATGGACTTTTTGTATGTCCAAAGGATGTTTTTAGTGTGTTTAAGTGTCCTTTGTGTCTTAGTTTTGTTGTTTGTGGAGTTTTTGGTCTATTTTTGACCTTTTATGCCTTGTAAGCCTAGAATGGGCAAAATGTGGAAAAATGGTCAAAACACCTTATAAAGCCTTGTTAGGAATTGAAATATGTTTGTGTGGTTCTATTAAACCATTTCACATGGTGGATTTAATTCTATTTGGCTCACAAGTCAAAACTGCTCATTGTACCAAAAATTGTCAATGTTGTCAAGCGACATTTTGACAATATTTGGAAAAAAATTTTAAAAAAGGAAAAAGGTGGTTATTGGTCCATACCTGGGAATGATTTTTGTGGTGAGTGAATATTTAAAGCCTCACACAACTTTGTATCAGGTTGGCATTTGAAGAAAAGAAGATTTCAATACAAAAACTCAAGATTTTGTCATTTTTCTCACACTTTTTGCTCCAAATGGTATAGTAGTCCGTACTTCCTGAGCATTTGGCCGTATTGATTTCATTTGGGAAGTTGTGCCATGTTGTTTTTAATCTTTTTCACTTGGGTTTGTGTATTGGTGTGAAGTTTTAGCATTGTAGCAAAATTATTTTGTTTTACCTTGTTCTCGGTTGAGTAAGGGTTTGGCTTCAATAATGGAAGCAACTTGATTTTCTTTGGCTCTTTCTCCATGTCCTCTGAGAGTCAAGTTTCTGTACATAGCCTTCTTGTACATACAAGTTTTTTTTTATTGGCAATGGTAAAGAAAGTGGTTTTTGTTGCTAACTAGGTGAGCTTTTATAGCCTGGCTAGTGAACTTTCATGGTGAAAACAAAGTTGCTCTACAAACCCTCACCAAGTGAACCTTATTTTGGTTTCCCAAGGTGGAATGAAGTTTTATTAGAGCTTTTAAGCCATATGGAAGAGAGTTACAATGAGTAATTAGTTGAGAAATGCATTTTGAGCAGCCAAAGTAGTGAAATACAATGGTTTTTGAGCACTTTTCCTCTTGAAATTTGGTTGCACATCAAGTGTTTGTCTTAATTCTTGCAGAGAAGGAAGTTGGAAGGCTTCATAATGATTTTAAAAACCTTCTCAAGATATTTTGTGGTCTGAAGAAGTGTTTGGAGTGGTGTTGGGGTGTTAGAAGACTTGAAACCCTTAAAAACCCTTGTTTTTAGGCACATATATAGGACAATCATTGTACGGCCCTATCAAACCTCTTCATAGAAAAAAATTGAAATATATCCATAAAAGGGTATTCATAAATGCAAAGTTTTCATGAGGTGTTTTGGCAGTTTGTGAAGTTATAAGCATTTTAGCAGTTTCATAGGGCTAATTGGGGCTCTTTTCTTGTAGCCTTGTTTTGAGCTTTTCCTCAAATCGGGTAAGAAGACAAATTGAAAAACCATCAAACCAAGTTGTATTAAGAATAAGAGGATGTTATACAATGTTCTAAACCTCTTGCAACTCTTGGTGAGTGATCTTGGTGTTTGGAGCTAAGAAGCAAAGTTTCACCTTTGTGAGACTTGAGAGCAAGTTTGAATGAAAACAAGAACTAACATGGTAGGAAGACCTCAGGGTTGGTATGAAGCATAGAGAAGGAAGAAAATAAAATAAAAAGGACCTAAATAAGTGACAAAATCTTCAACAATTACCTTTGAGGGAACTTGCAAGCCAAATTGATTACAAACAGACAATTTGAGCCAATTTTTGAGTATCTCCCTATCATAGTGGTATCAGAGCAAGAAGTAAGTCTTGGGTAGAAGTGAGTAGTTTCAAGATGGTGACCAATGCTGAGTTAGTCAAGAAGGTAGAAGACCAAGAGGAGGAAAATAGAGCAGTAAGGGAGAGATTAGAGCATCTAGAGATAAAACTAGTTTCCGTAGAGGTCAGGACTGGAGAAGTGAGTGATAAGGCGGACAATAAGGGAAAATTGGTAGCAATAGAAGATGAGATCCCTATACCCGATCTTGTTATTGAACAAGAACCTTTCTTGAAGGCCTTGAAGGTATTTATTGGCAAAACCTTAGAAGGTGTAGCTCTTTTTAGTGGCAAGATGGATCCAGATTTAGTCATGGAGTGGATTGAAGGCCTGGAGAATCACTTTGAATGTGATGGGGTGACAGAGGCCCAAAAGGTAAAGGTAGCTAAGTCTAGGTTGAGAGGGGCTTCCTTAACATGGTGGAAGTTCATTCAAACCGAGAGAGAAAAAGAAGGGAAACAACCTATAGCAACCTGGAAGGGAATGGTGTCTAAGGTCGAGGAAACCTACATACCAGATGATTATGAAATCCAACTACATAAGAAGAGGCAAAATTTGAGGCAATGGGAGTTAGATGTGAGCAGATATACAGAGCAGTTTCAAAGACTATGTTTGAGGTCAAAGGTTGTGGAAGATGAGAACATAAAAGTTGCAAGATATCTCAATGGCTTGAGATGGAATATACAAGAAGAGTTGAGTTTGTTGTGTCCTAATATAGTGCAAAAGTGCTACCAACTGACACTCAAAGTGGAAGAGAAAAGTAGGAAGAAACAAGAACAAAGAAATATAGGTAGAGGTAGGGGAAGAGATGGTAGAGGCCATAGAGGCAATTTTGGTGGAAGAGGAGCTGATCAAAGGTCCCAAGGAGAGTCCAAAATTATAGAGAAAAGTGGGGATTCTAATAGCAAGAGCAGATATAGAGGAAGGGGATCTAGCAACCCAGGTAGAGGTAGATCTAGTGGACCAGGAAGAGGGTCCTACTTCTCCACCATGAAGTGTTACAATTGCCAAAAGTTGGGTCATCCCGCCTATAGATGCCCTAATAAATATTCTTCATCTCAAGGATGTGAAAGAAGAGTGACATATGTACAAGAAGATGTAGCAAGCGGTAAGACACAAGAAGTGAACTTAGCTTCAGAAGATGGGGAAAGTTTAATGATGAGAAGAGTCCTGATTAAGGAGCCAAACAAAGAGGAACCAACTCAAAGAAGATCTTTATTTAGAACCAAGTTCAAGATCATGGGTAAGGTTTGCAAAGTGGTGATAGATTCAGGGTCTACAAACAATATTGTGTCAGAGGAAGCAACAAATAAACTTAAATTGGAGAGAGTTCTACATAGTAGTCCTTATAAGGTCACTTGGCTCAACAAGGAGTAGCATGTGGTGGTGAATGAACAAGCTTGGGTTGAGCTCACAATAGGGGGTTATAAGGATAAAATCTTGTGTGATATACTCCCAATGGATGCTTTCCACCTACTTCTGGGTAGGCCATGTCAATTTGATAGAAAATCCATTCATAATGGTGAGAAGAACTCTTATTCTTTTCAAAAAGATGGAGTCACATATAAAATTCAGTCCTTAAATGATGAAGGAGAGGGCAGCAAATCCAAAAACCAAAATGTCTTGTTGGTGAGTGAAAAAGAGTTCATAAACACTCTTGAAGAGGTGAAGGAGTGGGGTTTGCTCTCATAGTGAAACCAAAGGAAGAAAAGAAAGAAAAGAAGGTTCAAATCCCTCATGAAGTGCAGAAAATACTAGACAACTTTAAAGAAATCATAAGTGATGGAGCACCAACAACCCTACCACCTACTAGAGCCATAAGCCATCAAATTGACTTCATTCCTGGAGCTTCATTACCCAATAAAGTAGCCTACAAGATGACCCCAAAACATAATAAAGAAGTGGCTAGACAAGTACAAGAGTTGTTAGATCAAGGTTTGATAAGAAAGAACATAAGTCCTTGTGCCGTACCTACAATGTTAGCACCAAAGAAAGGAGGAACATGGAGGCTATGCACAAATTCAAGAGCCATTAACAAAATCACTATCAAATACAGATTCCCTATCCCAAGGATTGAAGATTTGATGGATTTCTTGGGAGGTGCAAATATTTTCACAAATATATATCTCAAGAGTGGTTACTACCAAATCAGGATAAAGGAAGGTGATGAGTGGAAAACAACCTTCAAAACTAATGAAGGACTTTATGAGTGGCTTGTTATGCCATTTGGTCTCACTAATGCTCCTAGTACATTCATGAGACTCATGAATGAAGTGCTTAAATATTTTATTGGTAAATTTGTTGTTGTATACTTAGATGATATCTTGATTTTCAGTAGAATGAAAGATGAACATCTAAAGCATCTTAAATTTGTATTGCAACAATTGTATGATGAGCAACTAACAGTAAACTTGGAGAAATGTGAGTTTATGAAGCAGGAACTAGTCTATCTTGGTTTTGTAGTTTCAGGTGGAGACTTGAAAATGGACACATCAAAGGTGGAAGCCATCACCAATTGGCCAACACCAAGAACAACAAGTGAAATGCGAAGCTTTCATGGTTTGGCACAGTTCTACAGGAAGTTTATAAGGGGATTTAGTGAGATTTGTGCACCTATGCTAGATACTATTAAAGGAGGAGTCAAGACAAAGTTTCAGTGGACCAAGGAAGCTAATAAAGGGTTTGAACTCTTGAAACAAAAGGTAGCTACACAACCAATACTCATTCTTCCTAGTTTTGATAAGTTGTTCACTATTGAATGTGATGCAAGTAACATAGCAGTTGGTGCTATTTTGAGTCAAGATAATAGACCAGTAGCTTTCTTTAGTGAAAAGCTCAATGATGCAAAAAATAAGTATTCATCCTATGATCTTGAATTGTATGCTCTTGTCCAAGCTCTTAAAAAATGGAGGCACTATTTTCTGCCCAAAGAGTTTGTTGTTTACATAGATAATCAAGCTCTTAGTTGTTTGAATTCACAAGATAAGTTGAGTCATAGACATGTTAAATGGGTTGAGTACTTGCAGTCATATACATTTTCCATTAAGCATAAGAAGGGACAATGTAATAAAGTAGCAGATGCTTTGAGTAGAAGGCTATTAACAGTGCAAGAAGTGCAGAATCAGAGTATTGGAGTTGATTGCTTCAAGGATTTGTATCCAACTGATGAAGATTTTGGAGCCATTTACAAGGTTTGTCAAGAATTTCAAAACCATTTTCATAATGAATATGTTGACTTTACCTTGCAAAATGGCTTATTGTTTAGAGGTGGACAATTGTGTGTTCCCAAAGGCTCAATGAGGGAAAATCTGATCCAAGAGAAGCACAATGGGTGTTTGAGTGGCCATTTTAGTCTAAATAAGACATTGGAACTTGTGCAACATTTCTACTATTGGCCACAAATGCGAAGGGATATCGGGTGGTATGTTGAGCAGCATATGGTTTGTCAAAAGGAAAAAGGCACATCTACTAATGCTGGTCTTTATCAGCCATTACCCATTCCTACAAGACCATGGGACTGTGTGGGTATGAATTTTGTGGTTGGTCTACCCAAAACAAAGCTTGGTTTTGATAACATTTTTGTTATTGTTGATAGATTTAGTAAAATGGCACATTTTGTTCCTTGTAAAAATACTCATGATGCTAGTCACATTGCACACTTTTTTTTCAAAGAGGTTATTTGAATCCATGGTTTGCCTATTAGTATTGTTTCAGATAGAGATGTAAAATTCCTTGGACATTTTTGGAAAACTCTTTGGAAAATATTGGGTACTAACTTGTCTTTTGGTTCAACCTATCATCCCCAAACTGATGGCCAAACATAGGTGGTCAATAGGACACTTGGTAACCTCTTAAGGTGTTTGAAAAAAGAGTATAGACAGAGTTGGGATCAGATTCTTCACCAAGCAGAGTTTGCCTACAGTGACAGTGTCAACAGGTCTACTAGCAAGAGTCCTTTTGAGATAGTGTATGGTATGCACCCAAGGGGTGTTATGGAGTTGAGAAACCTTGGTAATGTGCAGAAAAGAACTGGTCAAGCTGATGATGTAGCTCAGTCTATGAAGGAGGTTCATGATCAAGTAAAGAAAGCTCTCCAAGATGCTTCACAAAAGGTCAAAGCTAGAGTTGATGCAACAAGGAAAGATGTATAATTTTCAGTTGGCGACTTCGTGATGGTGCACTTGAATAAGTCTAGACTTAAAAAATGAATTCCAAGCAAACTCCAAATGAGGAGAATAGGTCCATCTAAGGTTTTGGCTAAGTATGGCTCTAATGCTTATAAGATTGATTTGCCTAATGATGTTGGATTGTCTCCTATCTTCAATATTGCAGATTTGGTTGCATACAAAGGGAAGCTTCCCAAGGAGGATGAGAGAGTTTCAGATGTTCACCAATCACTTTCATACCTACCTCTTCCTTCTACACCCATGCCTCAAGCTGAAAAAGTTTTGGATTCTAGGATTCTAAAAAAGACTCGGCACCAAGTCTATATGGAGCATTTGATCAAGTGGAGGAACAAACTAGACTCTAAGGCTACTTGTGTACCTGAATTAGAATTTCTTCAGTCTGGAATTGATCCTTCATTGGTTCCAAACCTAGTCACTTGACTTCTTTGTCTTTGGGGGAGTATGGTGCAGGAGCACCTCGTGAAGCTCATGGAGCACTTCATCAAATTTTGGTTCGGAATGGCCTATGTTGGTCTCAATTGAATAATGGACTTTTTGTATGTCCAAAGGGTGTGTTTAGTGTGTTTAAGTGTCCTTGGTGTCTTAGTTTTTTTTGTGTGGAGTTCTTGGTCTATTTTTTACCTTTTATGCCTTGTAAGTCTAGAATGGACAAAATGTGGAAAAATGGTCAAAACGCCTTATAAAGCCTTGTTTGGCATTGAAATATGTTTGTGTGGTTCTATTAAACCATTTCACATGGTGGAGTTAAGTCTATTTGGCTCACAAGTAAAAAATGCTCGTTGTACCAAAAATTGTCAATGTTGTCAAGCAACATTTTGACAATATTTGGAAAATTTGGAAAAATAAGGCAAAAGGTGGTTATTGGTCCGTACCTCGACATTATTTGGGTGTTGAGTGACTATTTAAAGCCTCACACAAGTTTTTATCAGGTTGGCATTCGAAGAAAAGAACATTTCAATATAAAAACTCAAGATTTGGTCATTTTTCTGACACTTTTTGCTCCAAATGGTATAGCAGTCCGTACTTCCTGAGCATTTGGCCGTACTATTTTCATTTGGGAAGTTGTGCCATGTTGTGTTGAATATTTTTCACCTGGGTTTGTGTGCTAGTGTAAAGTTTTAGCATTGTAGAAAAATTATTTTGTTTTACCCTGTTCTCGGTTGAGTAAGGGTTTGGCTTCAATAATGGAAGCAACTTGATTTTCTTTGGCTCTTTCTCCATGTACTCTAAGAGTCAAGTTTCTTTACATAGCCTTATTGTACATACAAGTTTTTTTTTATTGGCAATGGCAAAGAAAGTGGTTTTTGTTGCTAACTAGGCGAGCTCCTATAGCCCGACTAGTGAACTTTCATGGTGAAAACAAAGTTGCTCTACAAACCCTCACCAAGTGAACCTTATTTTGGTTTCCCAAGGTGGAATGAATTTTTATTAGAGATTTTAAGCCATATGGAAGAGAGTTCCAATGAATAATTAGTTGAGAAAAGTAGTGAAATACAATGGTTTTTGAGCACTTTTCCTCTTGAAATTTGGTTGCACATCAAGTGTTTGTCTTAATTATTGCAGGGAAGGAAGTTGGAAGGCTTCATAATGATTTTACAAACCTTCTCAAGATATTTTTTGTTCTGAAGAAGTGTTTGGAGTGGTGTTGGGGTGTTAGAAGACTTGAAACCCTTAAAAACCCTTATTTTTAGGCACATATATGGGACAATCATTGTACGGCCCTATCAGACCTCCTCATAGAAAAAATTTAAAAGATCTCCATAAAGGGTATCCATAAATGCAAATTTTTCATGAGGTTTTTTGGCAGTTTGTGAAGTTATAAGCATTTTAGCAATTTCAGAGGGTTAATTGGGGCTCTTTTCTTGTATCCCTGTTTTGAGCTTTTCCTCAAATCGGGTCAGAAGAAAAATTGAAAAAACATCAAACCAAGTTGAATTAAGCCTAAGAGGATGTTATACAATGTTCTTAAACTCCTGCAACTCTTGGTGAGTGATCTTGGTGTTTGGAGCTAAGAAGCAAAGTTTCACCTTTGTGAGACTTGAGAGCAAATTTGAATGAAAACACGAACTAACATGGTAGGAAGACCTCAGGGTTGGTATGAAGCATAGAGAAGGAAAGAAATCAAAGAAACAGGACCTAAATAAGTGACAAAACCTTCAAAAATTACCTTTGAGGGAACTTGCAAGCCAAATTGATTACAAACACACAGTTTAAGCCAATTTTTGAGTATCTCCCTATCACCCCCCAACTGCTTCAGATGAAAAACAATCTCCCACCTAACACAGCTCTATTTTGAAGAAGTCAAATTGACTGCCCAAAGGAACTGTCGAGCCAAAGAATCCAAATCCTTAACAAAGCCCATAGGGGCCACTTGGATCAAACATCTGTAATAGGAAGCACTTGCACCACCGACTTGAGTAACTGAACACACCCAACAAAAGATAACCACCTATGAGTGCACTGATTCACCTTCAAATGAAACTTGTCAATAATGTACTGCTAAGACTCCCTAGGTAGATTCCTTGGGGAGATAGGGATACCCAAGTATTTCAAGGGGAGAGAGTCAATCTGAAATCTCAAAATCTGAGCAATCCTCAACTGAATAGGCCCTGGCATATTAAAAAATAAGATAGAACATTTATCCTCATTAATAAGTTGTCTCGAAGCAACCAGGTAAACATCCAAAATCTTACGCAAATTAGTGGCTTCCCTTATCGTAGCCAATCCCATTAAAGTAGTATCATCCACAAATTGGAGGTGGGACTACGGGGGAAAACCATCTCCCCATCTCCACCCTTGTATAAGACCCCTCTCCACACTCATCTTCAACAATCTCCCCAATCCTTTAGCAAAAAGAATAAACAAATAAAGGGAGAGGGCGTCGCCTTGTAGTAGACCTCTAGAAGCATCAAATAGATCAGTGGGCTCACCATTGATCAAAATTGAATAGGAAGTAGAAGTGACACAACTCATTATCCATTGGATCCAATCCTTAGCAAACCCAAAGGCACCAAAAACTTTCTGAAGAAAGGACCGCCGCACTCTAAGTTATGTGTTCGCCATATCCAGTTTAATAAACAAAGCCTTGCCCTTGGAAGTTGACATTGAGTGGATAGTCTCTTTAGAAATGACCACCCCACCTAAAATTTGTCACAAAACCACTCTGCTCCTCCGAAATAAGATACTTCAGCCACTTTTTCAGTCTTTCAACTAACAAATTGGAGATAACTTTATAAATGACATTGCATAGGGCGATGGGGCGAAACTGACTTAACCGATCAACACCTTCACATTTAGGGATAAGCGTAAGGAAAGTGGAGTTCAGGGCACAAAGCATCTGCTTGATCCTTTTGGACTCCTAAACCACCTCAAGTAGATCCATCTTGATAATATCCCAGAATTCTTGGAAAAACTCAATGGGAAAGCCATCCGGACCTGGTGCTTTCCCTTTCTTCATTTGGAAAACAATCCTCCCCAGCTCCTCAAGAGTAACATTTCCGATGAGATGTTCATTCATCTCTCGAGTGACCAAAGAAAGGATGCAAGAAAGGACCTGGGCTTCATCCTCTGAACCCCCCTGTGGCTCCTCCCTAAAGAGAGAAGCAAAGTACTAAACAGTCTCTGTAGAGATATCTTTCAAAGAGGACAATTTTCTCCCCTATCATTCACAAGAATAGGGATAGAATTTCCATGTCTCCTAGCTTTCATCGAATGAAAGAAAAAAATAGTATTTTTATCACCTTCTTGCAGCCACTCAATCCTCGCCCTCTGTTTCCAATAAATTTTCTCCCGAATCTCACATTCTTCCAGCTTCTTAACTGCTTTAGCTTCCTCCCTGCTTAGGTCCTCAGTCAAACCAAGCTCTTGTATCTCCCTAGTAATGGCATCCAACTCCGACTAGGCAGTAGCCTTAGTATGAAAGATATTTCCAAAACACTAGAGATTCTAGCATTTAAGTTGATACTTAACAAATTGCAGTTGTTTGGCAAATGTGTACATTTTCATGCCATAGGCAAGTCGTCCGTTCCTCCACCACAACGCCACAAAATCTAGAAGAGAGGGATCTCATAGCCACATAAGCTGAAATTTGAAGGATGGGGATCAGGGGATCCGAGCAGAAGAAGTAGAGAGCTTAATCGACCAGTGATCCGACCCCTGCTAGTCTAAGATCTCAAAAGTAGTAGACCATCCACCTACAACCCAGAAGCAAGACACCAAAAAGCGATCAAGCCTCTCAGAAATGCAATTCTCCCCAATCCTCTTGTTACTCCATGTAACTGACCATTGCTAGGTTTTATATCTACCAGGTTCAATGCCAAAATATTATCTCGCATCAACAATGCAAAAGGCTCTAACTGCATTGCTCCCCCACATTTCTCCTCCAACTCTAGGATTGCATTGAAATCACCAGCCAAAATCTATGGGTAGAAGGGCACCAAGCTACAGAGAAAGGTGATATGGGACCACACTGTCTATTTTCCTTGAAAGTCAGTAGGCACATATATATTAGAGAAGAGAATAGATTACCCTATCTCAAGACTAGCTACAATCATCGATAAAGAAGATTTGGATGACATCCACCAGAGAGGGTGAACATTTCGAGGGTCCCATAGGCAGGCCACACCCCCTGAAGAATCGTTAGCTCCAATACACTGAAAATCTCCTCTTCCCCACAACTTTGGCATCAAACCAATCATACCATCCACATATAATTTGGTCTCCTGTAGAAAAAGAACATCTGGAGAACGAGTTCTCACCAAGTCCCGAATAAATTTTTGTCGAGGGCCACTGTTCAAGGCCCTAACATTCCAAGAGAGAACTATCATTTTAGAGGGTTCAAAAAATGAGAATCAAGGGTCTTCACTGACCCTGACTCAACCAATTTTCCCCCCATCAGCTTAATCTTTTCCAAATCCTTCTTTCTACCTTACTTAGATGTTTTATCAGATGATGTTTTTTTCCGGTCCCTCTGGAGAACACCCAACTGGAGAGAAGCCTTATTACCCTTTACAACCTCTAGACTTGCTTTAAGCATTGAATCATGATTATCCACATCATCCATCTTCACCTCCACATCAGAAGCCTGTTTCTCTCGAGTCCCCTGCTGGGTATCCATGTCCATTTGCAAAGTACAAGGATCTTGCGGGGTTTGAATAGCCTCTACAACACCCCCCTCTTTTCGTAAAGCCACAGTATTCTGGTCCAAACACAACAAGCCCAAAATGATCTCCTGCTAACTACGATCATCCAAAACATCAAATCTGCTGGGAGTATCCTCTTCTCGTCTCTCTTTCAAAGTTCTAATGGTGTCTACGTGGGAAGTTCACTAAGCTACGTGATCCTATGAAAAAATACAGTCATAGATCACTATGACTTACTGACTACAGCGTATACCTCGACCATTTGCACATGAACTAGAATGGAGGGGAACTTTCCTTATCTGCGATGCTTGCTTATAGGTGAAATGTTCAAACTTGGTTCCTTCTACCTCAGCTAAGAACGATACTACCATGCTCGATGATGAAAATAAAGCACTGTGAATAATCTATGGATCGTGATTTCATCTCATCTGTATATATTGCATTTTGTTGCATTCCATCCATCCATATTGTTGCATATCATTCATACATAGTAATGATAATGGATATTCTCTTTTTTTGATCTTCTTCCATAGGAATGAGTCATAGGTCCTCCATACTTTCTATCTAACATTGATTCCCCCCCTCACCCTCCCCATCTCAATCATCCCCATCACATACCCTACATCATGCCCCATCAACCCAATCAAGCCAGTTACTCTGTCTACACAAGCACAATGACTCACGCAGACCTAGACTATCAACAAAATACTTTTAAATCAAGTATCTTTGGGTCTCAATAGGTAATCAATTATGGAAATCCTAGACTACAACAGACATTTATCACATGACCTAGTCTCAACGGGGCTGCTATGATTCACCACAAACAACCTACAACGCAAACACTATCAATTGATCAACCAATCAAACACAATCAAAACAAACAATTACATCAATTGTCTAAGTCTCAACGAGTACTTTGCTTCAGATACCTTGACTTTAGCGGGCAATTCCAAAAATTGTCTAAGTCACAACAGGTCACTTTGACTCACTTAGACTTCATCCTATCCAAGCGAACAACTGACATCAACTGTCATGCTTTGACTCAAACAGGGCAATTAAACTGATTGCCCCAGATTGTCCAACCAATTTTGATCAATTGTACAGTATCAATCAACAACACAACACAACATTTGCACCATGACCCCCATATACTTTCGAGGCTTGTCGTTTCTTTGTATTCACCCCGATTTCTCCCATTCTTTCACCACTCTTTCTAATTTCTTCTCTTCTCCCCCCCTCCAACTTCTTTCTCTTTTTCAAGAGATCGCCCGATTTTTTGAATTTTTTAGCCCATCTCTCGAGTGGGCATACCACCCACTAAATTAACATTTATGGGGTATATTTCTTCACACCTATCTTTCTTTCTTTAAAATGACGCGATAAACCGCACCGTCTCAAAGAGGGGCAAATGTAGACACATAAATCTGTCCAATTAATTAAATGAATATTAAGTATTTATTTGATTATTTAACCATCAATCATCAGTTAATTAAATTCATATTTAATTAATTCATCCTCAACCTCTTCTTCTATTAACTAAATAAATTATTCAATTTATTTAAATTAATTCATTAAGCCACACTCTAACAATCAATTAAATGAATTAAACATATTTATTTAATTAAAACCCCTTTCCTCATTTAAATAAATATTTATTTAAAATCTCTAAACTTCCCCCTCCCACCCCCCTTGCATTCTCCTACAAATGCAAGTTGCACTATTTGGTTGAAATAAAGTAATTTTATTTCAATTAAAATCCCATTTTCTCTAACCCACCAAACCCACTTGCATCATAAACATCTTCTAGATTCTTGTAAACCATTCCTAATTAGCCTAATCACCCTCCCTAATTATTGTCACATTCCTAAGCAAAGAGAAGTCATTTCTCAAAGTCTTCAAAGTATTTGAAAAACATTAAAGGCTTTATGTCTTCAAAAAGTTAACCCCTAAAGTCTTCCAAACCATTAATTGTTCTTACATAACCATTTATGGCTCTTACATAACCATTAATGGTTGATTCAACTTGCCCACATGGCTAGAGGCTTTCCCTCTAACTCAACCTCCATTTAACTCATAGGTCTCTTCAAGCATTAATTGCTTTGATCATGGTTATCCCCACTAACTCTTGCACAAGAGTTTGTCCATTGGATAAAGGCTTTATTCACTAACTCAAGCCCAACCTTACCTCCCAAGGTAACCTTCATGTCATCTCAAGCATTTAATGCTTCTTACCTCTCCTCTCAAGCCATCTCATGTTGATATTTGTCATCTTGGGATTGGGTTGAAAGCCCTCACATGGTTTGATTAACTTTCAATCCTGACCCTTGCTAAGATTACTCAATCTCCACCATTCATTTCTCTTTTTTTTCCTATAAATAGAGTCCATTCCTTCTTCAAAAGGATCCAAAAATCTTGTAGCATCAAACTTATAGTAAATTTGAGAGAGCATTTAGAAGCACTTTTCTTTGTTATTTTGGCTAAAATTAACATAGATTAATTAGATATTTTCTCATATTTAGCTTGTTTGCATTTGCATAATTAGTCATTTTCATAATCTTGAATCTCCATAAGACATCCATAATAGTGCAAAAAGTTGAGGGCTACACTCATGTGGAACTTGGAGAGGAGAGGAACAAGGGAGGAGCAACTATGAGCATACTGGAGGGCATCTTGGAGGGTTTTGTGTCTTTCCTTCATTTTTGTGTGCTTTTGTCACGAACCCATAATTGATGTATGAACTAAATATTAATACATATATACTTGTAATTATTGCGAATATCGGCATCAATTAATCAATTAATTAATGATCTATTTCAATGAATAAGATAAACTAGTATTAATTAATGTTAATATAATACTAGTATTAATCAATAAATATTTATATTATAATAATCAAATGATCAATAATCTATTAAACAATTAATAATCTATTCCAATTAATAAAATAAACTAGTATTAATATAATCAATAAATATTAACATTATAATCAATAATCTATTAATCGATTAACTAATAATCTATTAATAATCAATATCAAACTTATATTAATGTTAATATAAATCAATTAATTAATTAATCAAATAAATAAAATATCATATTCAAAAGCGATAGTTATAATATATCTAACATTAATTAGTGATTAATGAAATATTATATTACCTTTCAAATATATAACAAATATTATACACGATAAACATCATCGGGGGCATAAAAGCATAAAACAAATAAAACTTAGGAATAAAATTATAAATCGATGTCTTCTTGCAAACGAGGTTTTATGAAGCGACAGCAATCCGAGCGAACAACTACGGCTCGCACCCCAGAATCAACATACAAATACGGGAAGAGAAGGCAGTATGAGGGGCGCGATGCTAAGAAGGGAGTTCGGCAGATAAAGGAAACCACAGATACGCACCGCAAGGATCCGAACTAACCTTCCGGTAAGTATCTCAGGGTCTTGTGATGCCCACTTACGGTTTATTGAATTTCCTATCCTCCCTTAATTAGCAGAAAATATATATAAATTAGAATTAATTCTGTATACATTTTTGTTTACACAGAAAGATGGTTTCCATTCACTCTACATTCACAATTTCATGCAACAATAATAAAATATTAATTAAATAGTGAATGTCTCTGGATATGAGGGATATGCCCAGAGTCACTGCATAATGAAATGTAGAAATGTATGTTGAATTATTTTATTTTAGGTAAATATGTTGCTAAGTACCTCGGTGGGATGATGTTTCCATAATATACCATTGTCTATAATAGACTGGGAGTTTGCTAGGGGATAGGGCAACCCTCTTGGGGCTAGACCAACCATGGGAGCCTGTGAGTTGTTGCCATCCTAAGGGTAGTAATTCTACCATCCACTATAGGAATGGGATAAGACTTGGAAATACTATTCCAGCAAGGGTTTTAGGCTTGTATTACAATTCAGAAGTAGGAAATCTAGTTTAAAGTCAATGATCTATAGTCTCCTCTCTTGTAAAATACAATGCTAAATTATATTATTGAACTACCGTGACTTAGGTTCATTACAAGTGGTATCAGAGCATCTTTCCTACCAGCCTGTTAAGCTAATGCAAACCTACGAGAGAAGAAGGAAACAACCCACAATGAATGAATTGGCCAATGAAATGAGAGCCTATAGGGAAAAAACAAACCAAACATTAGTAAATCAAATGGAAAAAACAAATCAAGCTCTCCTCCAAGCCCTCCAAAACATGGGAAAATCTATCGATAGTCTTAAAGGCAATTCCTTGAATGGGAGGGATATAAGTTCGAATCATTCAGAAAATAACAACAATCCTTCATCCTCTAGGATACCCAAACCCACTTTCTTGACTAGAGAGGGATCACCGGGAGAGGAAGAAAGAGACATACAAAATACAAATAGCACCGTGGACAATGCCAGAGCTTATGCTAGCCTTGAGCCATAAGTTAGAGACCTCATAACCTTTGGAGAATTCTGCGAAGGGCAAAGGCAAAAAGCACCAAGGAGAGCACGAGCTAACACAAATAAAGATTTGAGACAAAAAGTCAACAAAATAAACCTCCCACATTTCGATGGGTCCGGAAAGAATTCCGCTCATGCCTGGTTACAAAAGTTAAATACCTACCTCACCCTTAGTCCAATGGTTGAGGAAGACGCACTTTAGTTTGCCATCCTACACTTATAAGGTTTAGCACATGAATGGTGGTACCATGGTATTTCACTCAGGGACACCAAAACATAACTACATGTGAAGATTTCTCACAGAGACTTATCAAAAGATTTGACATAAGTCACCCCCAAGAAAATTTCAAAAAACTGACTCAACTTAGACAACATGGGGGAGTAAAAGATTATATAGCTGAGTTTCAGAAAATTTCAGTGCAAGTAATAGGAATAGATGATGACCGACATACCTACCTATTTGTTGAAGGACTAAAAGACTCACTAAAAGGACTAGTAAGTGCCTTCAATCCCACATCCTTGGATGATGCTATTGATAAAGCACTAAGGTTAGAGGGGTCAACAAATAACAACAAACTCTCAAACTACCACGACAAACCATTCCATAAGAGGGATGAAACCCATAAAAGGGAAGAATATCCCAAAGACTCCCTAAACCTAGAAGAGAGGAAAAGATTAAGAAGGGCGGGACAATGCTACACGTGCAAAAGACCCTAGGAGACGGGTCACCAATGTGAGGGGAAAAAGGACCATGAAGAGAAAAGAATATGTTTCAAATGCAAGGAAGAATGGAAACCAGGACACAAATGTGAGAAAAGAGGAAGGGCACACAATATAGAAATAACCTTCGAGGAAGAGGATGAGGATAATGTAAATAAGAAAGCAAGACATGAAGAAGAAGGAGAGGAATATGGAGTGATAGCTACTTTCACCCAAGCTCCTGAGAATCGAGTCCTAAGGATCAAAAGTACTATCCAAGGGAGAAAGGTCATATCACTAATTGATAGTGGGGCATCCCACAACTTCATAGATGAAAAACTTGTTGCAAAAATGAAATTAAAGACCAGAGATTTCAAAGGATTTACAACCACCCAAGCTACGGGTTCTTTGGTTAGGTGTACAAAGGTAGTTCCTCAACAAGAGATTATTTTGGGAAAACACTTCATTAGAGTGGATTTGCATGTTGTTCCATTACACAATGACATTATCCTAGGGTCACCATGGATATATTCCTTGGGATGTTTCAAATTTGATCTTCCTAACTTAAGGATCCAGTTCATGCAAGAGGGGCAAGAGATAACATTAGAAGGAACCCCTGACGGGTCTCCCTAGTTAGTTTCATGTAAAGCAATTGAAAGAATTTTTAGGAGAGGGAGAGGTGAGTGGGTTGCCCAATGCCTAGTCCTAGATAAATCTACCTCAAGGGGGCCAGCCATTCATGTCGACATCCAACCAATTATCAAGAGATATAAAAAGGTCTTTGATGACATTTCCCCAGGCTTACCACCAAAGAGGGGATTCGAGCATATCATAGAACTTGAGGAAGGGGCAAAACCAGTAATTACTGCTCCATACAGGCACCCACAAAAATATAAAGATGAAATCGAGAGAACAATTAAAGAACTCCTAGAAATGGGACACATATAACCCAGCTCAAGTCCTTTTGCTTCGTCAGTAGTACTTGTCAAAAAGAAAGATGGAACAATGTAGATGTGCATAGAATACAAAGCACTAAACAAAAAAACTATAAAGAACCACTACCCCATTCCGAGGGTAGATGAACTTATGGATGAATTACACGAGGCTAAGTATTTTTCAAAAATTGATATGAGATCAGGATATCACCAAATAAGGATGAGGGAAGAAGATGTGCCTAAAACAACTTTTCGATGCCATTATGGGCATTTCGAATTCTTGGTTCTACCCTTTGGGCTTACTAATGCCCCAGCTACCTTTCAATCATGTATGAATCACACATTCCGAAAACAATTAAGGAAATTCTTGTTAATATTTTTCGATGACATCCTAATCTATAGTAAGACATGGCAAGAACACCTCCATCATGTTGAAGAGGTACTAAGTATCCTAGAAACCAAATCCCTATTTCTAAAGCTTCAAAATGCGAGTTCAGATTGAAAGAAATTCTCTATTTAGGCCATAAAATAAATGAAGAAGGAGTTAGTGTGGATGAAGAAAAGATTAGGGCAATCAAGGAATGGCCAAAACCAAAAACTTTGACACAACTTAGAGGCTTCTTGGGACTATGCAGTTATTACAGATGCTTCGTCAAAGGTTTTTCAAAAATAGCTGCCCCCTTAACAGATTTAACAAAGAAAGGAGCTTTCAGCTAGAACGAGACAACACAAAAAGCCTTTGAGGAATTAAAAATAGCAATGAGTTCATGCCCCGTCCAAGCTATTCCAGATTTTTCACAAGCTTTTGAGTTACAGTGTGATGCCTCAGGAGAAGGAATTGGAGCTATACTCATGAAAAACAAACATCCCATTGCTTTTGAAAGTCGTAAACTTATAGATAGTGAGCGACATTATTCTATTTATGATAAGGAGATGCTAGCAATCATGCATGCCTTAGCAAAGTTCAGGCAATACTTAGTGTGTGGGAGATTCAACATCAAAACAGATCACAACAGCTTAAGATTCTTTATGAATCAAAAGGATCTTAATGATCGCCAACAAAAATGGGTAAGCCGAATCCAGGCTTACAATTTTGACATTGAGTATGTCAAGGGTACCCATAATGTGGTAGCAGATGCATTATCTTGTCGAAGTCACATAAACTCTCTTACAAGTATCATGGGAGATTGGAGAAAAGACATTATTACAGAATACACTAAAGACCCACAAACGAATAAGATTATGGAGGGGAAAATACCAAGTGATGAATACAAAATAGTAGAAGAACTCATCCTATACAAAGGAAGGGTACTCCTGGCAGCAAACTCCAAGATTAAGGAAAGGGTTATAAGGGAGTATCATGACAACCCGTTATCAGGGCATCCCATATTCTATAAGACCTACAAACAAATCCGAGAAAGATATTCATGGAAAGGACTTAAGAGGGATATTATGAAGTATGTTTAGGAGTGTATGACATGTCAAAGGAATAAGGCAGAACATAACAACCCACCCGATCTATTACAGCCATTACCCATCCCTAATAAAAAATGGGAGAGCATCTCAATGGATTTCATCACAGGGTTACCCAAAGTTTGTGATAAAGATTGCATTTTTGTAGTAGTGGACAGACTGACCAAGTACGCACACTTCCTTGCAATTTCCACCCACTATAAAGCACCCCAGATAGCAGAGTTATTCTTCAAAGAGATTTTTAGATTACATGGATTACCCAAAAACATTATCAGTGATAGGGATAGTAAGTTTCTCATCCTGTTTTGGCAAGAGCTCTTTCGGTTAGCAGGAACAAAATTAACCCCCAGCACAAGTTACCATCCCCAGACAGATGGACAAACAAAAATTGTTAACAAATGGGTAGAAGGATATCTCAGGAACTATGTAACAAGACAACAAAATGCATGGATCAAATGGCTACATTTAGGGGAATATTGTTATAATACCACCCACCATATGTCCATCAGGATGAGTCCATTTAAGGCTTTATATGGATATAAGGCCACTACATTCAGAGATTTGATCACTCAGGGAAGCAAAGTACCAGGGGCCAAAGATTTTATCCAGCAAAACATTGATATTATGAACACTCTCAAAGATAATCTACACCATGCTCAAAATCAGCAAAAGATATATGCTGATCGTAAGCGTGTGGAAAGATCTTTCAAAATCGGTGATTTGGTATTTTTGAGATTACAACCATATAAGCAATCCTCTCTCAAAGTAAGCGGTGCAGAAAAGCTAAAACCGAGATTCTATGGACCATACAAGGTTGTAAGGAAGATAGGCGAAGTAGCCTATGAGTTAGAACTACCTGGGAATAGCAAGATTCACAACATCTTTCATGTATCTAGGCTTAAAAAGGTCATTGGGTAACAAGTCAACCCTTGTGTCGAATTGCCGCCACTAAATGATGAAGGGAAACTTATCTTGGAACCTGAAGTGATCCTGGACAAACGTGAAAAAAGACTAAGAAATAGGACTATTCCAGAATACTTAGTAAAATGGAAAGGTTTACCAAAAGAAGATGCTTCTTGGGTAGGGGAAGAGATCATTTCTCATCCTAGATTGCTTGAGGACAAGCAAATTTGGGAGGGGTGGACTGTCACGAACCCATAATTGATGTATGAACTAAATATTAATACATATATACTTGAAATTATTGCGAATATCGACATCAATTAATCAATTAATTAATGATCTATTTCAATGAATAAGATAAACTAGTATTAATTAATGTTAATATAATACTAGTATTAATCAATAAATATTTATATTATAATAATCAAATGATCAGTAATCTATTAAACAATTAATAATCTATTCCAATTAATAAAATAAACTAGTATTAATATAATCAATAAATATTAACATTATAATCAATAATCTATTAACCGATTAACTAATAATCTATTAATAATCAATATCAAACTTATATTAATGTTAATATAATCAATTAATTAATTAATCAAATAAATAAAATATCATATTCAAAAGCGATAGTTATAATATATCTAACATTAATTAGTGATTAATGAAATATTATATTACCTTTCAAATATATAACAAATATTATACACGATAAACATCATCGGGGGCATAAAAGCATAAAACAAATAAAACTTAGGAATAAAATTATAAATCGATGTCTTCTTGCAAACGAGGTTTTATGAAGCGACAACAATCCGAGTGAACAACTACGGCTCGCACCCCAGAATCAACATACAAATACGGGAAGAGAAGGCAGTATGAGGGGCGCAATGGTAAGAAGGGAGTTCGACAGATAAAGGAAACCACAGATATGCACCGCAAGGATCCGAACTAACCTTCCGGTAAGTATCTCAGGGTCTTGTGATGCCCACTTACGGTTTATTGAATTTCCTATCCTCCCTTAATTAGCAGAAAATATATATAAATTAGAATTAATTCTGTATACATTTTTGTTTACACAGAAAGATGTTTTCCATTCACTCTGCATTCACAATTTCATGCAACAATAATGAAATATTAATTAAATAGTGAATGTCTCTGGATATGAGGGATATGCCCAGAGTCATTGCATAATGAAATGTAGAAATGTAGAATTATTTTATTTTAGGTAAATATGCTGCTAAGTACCTCGGTGGGATGATGTTTCCATAATATACCATTGTCTATAATAGACTGGGAGTTTGCTAGGGGACAGGGCAACCCTCTTGGGGCTAGACCAACCATGGGAGCCTGTGAGTTGTTGCCATCCTAAGGGCAGTAATTCTACCGTCCACTATAGGAATGGGATAAGACTTGGAAATACTATTCCAGCAAGGGTTTTAGGCTTGTATTACAATTCAGAAGTAGGAAATCTAGTTTAAAGTCAGTGATCTATAGTCTCCTCTCTTGTAAAATACAATGCTAAATTATATTATTGAACTGCCGTGACTTAGGTTCATTACAACTTTCCATAATTTGTTTTATATCTCTCTTGATATGCATGCTCAGGATTGTAGTTTCATTCATCTTCCATTTTTGATTGTCACTAACAACAATAACGTTTGAATCTTATGTTTCTTGCATCCTTTTTAGCGTGCATCATATGGTGAACTCGAGGTGAATCGAACACACAACCTTCTGATTGAAAAACTAACTTTTTTTTGTGATTTTTCCATAAAATTTCCACACACAGGTTGCGCTTTAGCACTATTGACACTCGTTTTAGTGCCTTTGACAGCAGAAGATTTAGTGTTTTGGTCTGAGTTTTGGTACTTTTGTTTCAGAATTAGCACCTTTGTCCGAGTTATAGCGCTATTGCAATGTTTTAGCGCCTTTGCGCTCTGTCTGACAAAATTTTCATTTTATGGAGTAGTTTTAATTAGCGCGTTTGTCTAAATTTTAGCGCTTTTGGTGTTCTTTTAGCGAGTCTATTAGTCCTTGAATGCTTTTGTCTTAAAGTGGCGCTTCTATGTTTACACAGAGTAGCGCTTTTGTAACAGAGAGTTGAAAAAAAAATTTGTGTAACCGAAAAAATTAAAATTATAAGCTTGTAGAAGCCCACCAAAAACCTTCATTTCACTAATTGTTTTCTTTGTTGTGCAGGTTTTCTAACCTCTTGTTTACAGGATTTGAGGAGTTAGAAATTAGGAATTTTATTTCTTTTTCTTTCTAGCTTTGTTAAAGTTATATTAAAAAGAATTCACTTTCCTTTTGGTTTAAAACAAATTTCATCTTTCATTTTGAACTAAAATCAACAAAATTTTCAATTTGGACATAAAAAGAATTTCATTTTGCAAAGTTAAAAAGAACCACAAATCAAACAAATAAACTTTGATTTTCTTTCAAGTTAAGGACAAACTTTTCATTTTGGGTTTAAAACAAACAAACAACTCATTTCTTGCAAGGATAAAATTTACAATCAACTTTTTATTTTGCAAGTAAAAAAAAACAAACAACTTGTCCATTTTGTTTACACAAATGCTTTTACTTTGAGCAAACGTGCTTTCAATTTGGTTGACCAGGATTTTTCACTTTCCTAGTAAAAAAATAAATTGCCTTGTGAGATTAAAAAGAACACCATGGTTGTTGGAGCAAAATCTCCAAATAGCATATAGATCACATTGCGATGAAACAGTTAAAAAGAACAAGTGTTTTCAATGTTTGTCACACTTGTGCAAAAATCTGTAGATTGGTCCCATTTCTAACACACACTATCCTCTCCTGTGGCTCTCGTGGTCCTAGGTAGAAGAGAAAAGTGTTAGTAACGCTATTTTGTTTAAATTTTTAAGAGAGACCTGCCAAGAGATACATCACTCTTGGGAATGACTTTGTGCGATAAAATCCTTCGAGCCGAGATAGAAATTTGGTGAGAGCAAAAGCTGTAGCCTTGGGTGTAGTTGTTCCTACAGTGTAACTTGTCGAAAGGACATATGGGCCCGACCACAAGTTACAAGGCTCTTAAGTGAGTCATTGCAGAATGAACTTATGTCCAAAAATATCAAACATTATAAGACACCTTTTATTATAGAAGCCCACCCATTCTATTGATTGAGGATATTTGTGAAAAGTTCAGTGCAAGAGCATAGATGGTTTTGCTCCCAAGATACTCAGCATACATATTTCCTTGAGTAGAAACAAGGCTTTTTGAAAAGCTACTTGTAGTTTGATGAAAGTGGTGACTCCCCCATCATAGGGATCATTTATCTGTTATGCACGCGCAAGACTTAGTATATCACATCCTTACCTACCATGGTGGGATTCATAAGGTATGTAGTACCAAAGTCGAAGAAATATCAAGATGTGGGCTGAAAATATTGCAACTGGCCATTGACCTTAAGGATAAAAAGTGTTTGAGTTGTCTTCATCTTGTGTCAGACCAGTAAAAATTTGGGCCAACTTCAGGAATTGGGAAACATAAAATACATTTGTAAAAAGGTGTAAAGCGGAAAAATCGAACCCTAGTCGTTCTCCCCTCCCCAACTCCAAGGAGAGAGAAGGGAGAGTCACTAGGGTTGATGGTTTTCACTTAGGAGAGACTTTACATTCAAAAGAGGGGTTGAAACCCACAAGATCCAATCCCACACAATGCAAGATTGGATTCTAAATGAGTTTCAAGGGTTAAGACATCAAGGATACCCTCTTTTGTAAAGAAATGTAGATAGAAAGATTGAACTAGGAATGCATGTAAAGTAGGAAAGATTCGCTTATAAACAGAGATAGGGATATGGGATGAAGCTGCGGACCTGGAATTAGCAGTAAAATGTCGAGACGGTGCTGTTCTGCAAATTTGAGCGAAAGTTGACGGGACGATGGCGCCCGGCGTGCACACGGTCCTCCGAAAAATCCGCGAAACGAAGGTGGATCTGTTCGTCTTTGCACAAGGATTCCAGATCTTCAATTACAGCCGCGTACCTGCAACCTACACACAGAAAAGAGAGGACGATTGGGGGGTTAGGGATGAGGGGTTTGCCTTTAGGTCAAACCCCGGTTTTGGAATTAACCAAGAAATGAGAATGCTGTAAATGTAAATGTTTGTAATGTAAACAAGTACTGATACCTTGTTGTAAGAATGTTTGTATTCTTACATGCGAAGGTGTAATGTATGTAGTATGTTGTATGTTGTAAGTGATCTCCTCTTCAATGGTTGAATCCTTGTCTTGAATGCAACACTTAGCCTTGAATGCTTGAATGCTTGAATGCTTGAATATTGCTTCTGCGTCTTGCTCTTGCTCATTTCCTTCTTTCGACCTCCTCAAATGGGAGAGGAAATGTGGTTTATATACTTGTCAATTAGGGTTGATAGACTGATTTTCTCGACCTTAGGCCGACCAGGAAACATTATTTTCCAATTTGCAAACTTAAAGACCCGAAGCCCCATAAGAGACCGGGCCCAAAATAGGGCCAGGGACCAGGGTGCTGGGCGCCATGGTCCCACCTCCCGGGACAGCAGGGTGCAAGAAGGATCAGGCCAGGGTGCTGAGAAATGCAGTTTTTGATGTCATGAACAAGTTTCGGGGTCTCCATTCAGGTTCCGTGTTGCATCGCCATCGTGAAGACCCAAATGCAGTCAAAATTGCAAGTGTCGCAATTTTAGGACGCTACAAAAGGGTCAAAAAGTTCATGATTGCGTTGATTTAGACCCACACCTATTTTTGCCTTGTGTTGAAAAGGGGCAAGGTTATTGTGCTTGTGTGCTTGCTGTGTTTTCTTGTCAAAGAATTCCAAAACAATTTTAAACCAAGTATTCATCCAACAAATTTACATCCAACATTGATAAACAAAACAAACATCAACAAGTGAAACAAAAATATCAGTTTGTATGACCATCACTCATATCTTGAGAAAACAAAATCTTCATCAACATACCAAATTGAAGAAAAGACAATTGGGTTCAAAAGATCTAATCAAAAGAAGGAAGTTTTTCTATATCAATAGACAATTTTTTCTCACACAGAGCCTTCTTGCACCATATGCACTTATATCTTCAAGGAAAATCCAACGAATTTGACAAAGAGTTGTCGTGCCCGTGAAGTGTGATACCTGCAGCTGCAACACAAAACACTCAATAGATCATTACAAGCATGGTTATGAAATAATAAGCAAACACAGATGGACCATGACAAAGCGACCTATCACCTCCTAAGAGATGCGAGTATGGATTTGCTCTTAGATCCGGATGGGCAATCACAGTAACTTGAATACACCTAGATGGAGGATTTGAAATGATAATGATATGCAAAAATGAGATTGATTATGCTAAATTAATCTAAGAGACTAATTAAGCAAATGATATGCATTATTAAGCTATGATGATGATGCAATTGAGCTAGAAAAGAGATTGATTAAGCTACATGATTCAACAATTATGCTAGAAAATGATCAAATTAAGCTAATGCGATTGCCTATAACAATAATGCTCAAATGATATGCCTATAGTAACAATGCCTAAATTGATAATGATATGGGATCCTTTGTGCTCCAAAATGGGGGATATTTATAGGATTTCCAAGGCCAGGGGTGAGGTGGCAGGAATCAATAGTCAAGATTGAGTCTAAAGATATCAAGGGTGAAATTGGAGGAGGTTGGAGAAGAGGTTGAAGGAAGAGACACTTGTCATCTCTGTGGTGAGAAGTGTCAAGGATCTTTTCTCATAAAAGGGCAAGTGTCCAAGAGAGGAGACATGTGGCCAAAGTGCCATGTGTCTCAAGAATAAAATATCCATATCATAGGAGGTTAGGATAAGGAGGCTAAACCCAAGGTTAGGTGGAATGGGTTAGGTTAGAGGATGGTTAGGTTAGTTGGTTGAAAGTTAGGAGGCATGTGGGTAATTTGAATCTAAAAATTCAAATAATAGGAAAAGATTAATTAATTCTCAACAACTCATAAATTGATTTTTTTATTTAATTAGAGGAGTTAGAAGAATTGATTGAAAAGGGGGGGAAGATTAATTAATTTGAATTAATTAATCAAAGGGGACTATGGAATGAACTTAATGAATAAATCCTTAGATTTATTAATAAGTAGATGAAAGGGAGAATTTAATCAAATTAAAATGAATTCAATTAAATTAGGAAGGGGGATTAATTAAATAATTGCATATTTAATTAATTATCTTTAGACCATTTTTAGGTGTATACAAGAGCCTTTGAAAAATAGAGCTTTTACTCAAAATAGAGCCTTGGATTATCACAAAAACAAATGGGAAAGATCAATCCCGCTTTCTTTCCAAAACTCTATATCACCTACAATGAAGCTCGAGGGGAACCACCAACCCCTGAGAGAGATGAAGAAGTAGAAACCCCCTTTGTGACAGAAAGTTTTTATTGAGGTCCATATTCTACCCACTTTCACTTCCACACATCACAAATCCATTCAACCCTCAAAACACAAAAAGGTCTTGTCCTAAGTTCTTTTGAAAATTTCTTAAATCAAACCAACAAATCACTTTTAGAGTGTCTCTACATCTAGGATTAATCATCCTAAGAGGCATTTCTACACAGGTTAAAACTAGTTTATGAGTGCATCCTCTCATTACTAGGTAGCTTGGTTTGTAACACATATCAAACCTTGCTATACCTTATCACATCAAAATTGTTGGAAAAAACAAGAGCAATTCACAAAGAACTTTGTTAAACATCCAACCTTCAGTGTTAGAGATCCATCTTCCAACAAACATTTCACAAAAACTTGTCTTTCATCAAACATTACATCACCACCTCATAATCACTTTCACCAACCTCAAACTTTCAAGAACAAGGCTCAGACAAGATCAATGAGAAACCAACAACCAGAGATTGAAGAAGAAGAAAACCTCAACGATTTTCATGAGGCCATTGGAGGAGGCACTAATTATGAAGAGCCCAACACTCCCACCCCTGAAGATATAGAAAAAGCACAACATAATCCAATATTTAATAGACTTTTTCACGAAATCCTTAGAAACAATGTAGATGCTCATTTTCTGAGACTTGCTCAAGAAGGTGCCAAACTACCCTCTAACTTTGATACCGCACAGATATGGCAAACATTTGAGCAACATAGCTGTCAAGATGGTGGAAGAGGTAGAGATTACTTCCGCTATAACCTTAATCATCAAGGGAATCCTCCATCTCCCCCTCCTTCATAATTAGACATGTTGAGATAACAAGTAGAAAATCTCACTCAATAACTCAATAGTGGTGTGAAGACTACTCAGTTTTCACTTAACAATATTTGTCCCTATCCTTTTGATAGGAACATGCTTATGCCACCTTTTTCGCGAGGGTTTGAAACACCCAAATTTGAAAAGTATAGGGGCAAAGGAGACCCTACAGATCATGTTTGATAATTTCACTCAGCTTGTTTAGAGGTGGCCTATGAGGACACATATCTAATATGCCTCTTTCCTCAAAGTTTGGGAGGCACAACCACACAATGGTTTTCTCGATTATTAGGTGGCATTAGAACATTTGAGGAGCTCGTCCAAAATTTCATCACTCATTATGCACACAACATAGAACGAGATGTTACCATGGCAGATTTATGCAACACCAAACAAAAACTAGGGGAGTTGTTCTCAACCTTCCTACAATGGTGGAGGCAACTATCTAGCAGACATTCTCTTCATTTACCTGAGCAAGAACTAGTGGAAATATTCATTTCCAAATTGAATGATGAGATGGAATTCCATTTAGACATGAAGGATACAAAATCCTTTGAAGAGATGATCACTCAAGGACTAAAATGTGAAAGAGCCCTCATCAAAAAGGGACTTATCAAAATCTACAATGAACCCAAAGATGGCCCTCGTCCACGTTATAATAGTGATAAACCAAATTTTTGGAATAAAAACAAGAACGTTGTCAATGACGGGATAGTGGATGCACGAACAATAAAAATTGCACAACCTATGGTCAGGTTTGTAGGACAAAATCCTCCTAAAAACAACACCATCACTAATCCACAAAATCAAGGTCACAATGTGCCACAAGAAGAACCAAAACAAAGGCAACAAAACTAAAAACCAAAACGCACATACATGCCCTTAGGGGAACCCATCGAAACAATATTATGTCAATTGGTCTCTTCCAATCTCGTGACCTTACCAAAAACCTCTAACTATGAGCCTCAAGTGAAGCCTCCATGGTGGAGAGATAATGAACATTGTGAATTTCACCAAGGAAGAGGGCATAAAATGAGCAATTGCCATCGATTGAAAGATCTTGTTCAAGATCTTATTGATAGAGGAGAAATTGAAATAGAAGGACATGACCCTAAAACATACAATCATGATCATCTAATGTTCAAGAATCCACTTCCATCACACGATCAACGGGGTCCTTCCACCTCAGGGCAAAAGAAAGATACTACAACTAATTATACACAAGCTGCATATAATTATACTCTGAATCACCTTTATGATGCTAATGAACAAGTTGCAACTCTCACCATAAAAGATCCAAATCCTACATGCAACGTTGTTATGCATCGTAGCAAGATTACCATTTGATCGGCACCACAAGGAACAACACCCCTACCTAAGCAATATAATCTTATGGAACAATTGGATAAAAAACTCCCCCTTATTTCCATATTAGAGCTTTTGCGCTTATCCCCTTCACATAAAACAATCTCTAGATACTCGTTGTTCTTCATCTGGGATAAGACCTTTTAATGATACTCCTAGAGAAGGTATCTCTACTTCTATTGGCAGTATTGCTTCTGATCCATAAACAAGAGAGAAAGGTGTGGCACCTGTTGGTGTGCGAATACTGGTACGGTAGGCCCATAGAGAAGGGTTCAATTGAATATGCCAATCTCTTCTAGCATCATTCACTGTCTTTTTGAGGATTTTCAGAATAGTTTTGTTTGATGCTTCTACTTGCCCATTCCCTTGTGGATAGTAGGTTGTGGAAAATCTGTGTCGGATCTTGAATTTCTCACATAGTTCTTGTACATCCTGATTCTTGAATGGTCGCCCATTATTAGTGATAATGGTCATGGGTATTCCATAGCGACAGATGATGTAGTTCAAGATAAATGCAATAATTTGTTTTCCTATGATATTGATGAGAGGTACTACCTCAATCCATTTTGGGAAATATTTTGTAGCTACAAGGATGAATTTGTGACCATTAGATGAAGAAGGATTTATCTTTCCTACTAAATCAAGACCCCATTGAAAAAAAGGCCAAGATGTTGACAAAGCATGAAGTTCTTGTGTTGGTGCATGAATCAAATTCCCATGGATTTGACATTGTTTGCATGTTCTAGCTATCTAAAAAGAATCTCGTTCCATAGTTGGCCAATAATAGCCCAAGCGTATGAGTTTTTTTGAAAGGGTAAGACCACCTGAATGAGTTCCACAAATGCCATTATGGACTTCATGTAAGGCCTTCTTAGATTCTTCTTGTTTGAGACATCTTAAAAGAGTACCGTCTAGACCTCATTTAAACAGGGTATCCGCGATGAGAGTATAATGGGAGGATTGGCGAATAAAGTTTCTATTTTGATTTTTCAATAAGTCAAGAGGTAGGGTGTTATCTTTTAGGTATGTGTAAGTTTGGCCATAATGGGAGGAATCATGCCCAGCAAGGTGACAAATAGTTTGGGAATCGGGACAATTATGAGCAGGGTAAAACAACTCTTCCACCAGGAATTCATAACGCTGTTGATTTTCCTGTGTTTGAAGGAGAGAAGCAAGTGTAGCCATGACATCTGTTGCTTTGTTGTCATTCCTTGGAATTTGCTGAAAAGTTATTTCTACAAAGTATTTCTTTATATCATCAACCATCTTTTTATAAGGCATTAACTTTTCATCCTTTTTTTGATAATCGTCATTGATTTGATTGATAACAAGCAGAGAGTCTCCAAAGACTTGAAGTTGTGTAACATTCCATTCTATAGCCATTTTGATACCTGTAACCAAAGCTTCATATTCTGCTGTATTGTTGGTACATGGAAAGCTTAATTTGTAGGCTTTTGGAATTGTATGACGTTGTGGTGTGATGAATAGAATACTTGCTCTTGATCCATGTTGCGTATATGAGCCATCAAAGTATAATTGCCACATTTTTGTGGTGACTGTTAGGATATCAACATCGAGAAATTCAATCTACAAAGGATGATTATCCTGAAATGGTGCTTTGGCTAGTTGGTCTGCAATGACTTGTCCCTTTATAGCTTTTTTGTCAACATACTCAATATCAAACTCACTCAGGATCATGATCCATTTTGCTAGTCATCTTGTTAATGTTGCCTTGCTGAGTAAATACTTTAATGGATTGATTTTAGCTATCAACTTGATGGAATGAGATAGTAGGTAGTGTCTTAGTTTTTGAGAAGCAAAAACTACCACCAAGCATGCTTTTTCTGTTGGAGAAGAGTTGAGCTCGTATCCCACTAATGTTCTGCTGATGTAGTAGATGGCTCGTTCTTTTTCTTCATTATCCTATTGTGCAAGAAGAACCCCTAATGATACTTCAGTGGTCGATACATAGAGTAATAATGGCTTTCCTGGAATTGGCGACATTAGGACGAGTGGTTGCATGAGATATGCCTTGATCTTGTTGAATGCGTCCTCACATTGATGATCCCACTTGAAATGAACATTTTTGTGGAATAGATGAGTAAATGGTTGACATTTATCTGCCAATTGAGCAACAAATCTTCTGATTGACTGGAGTCTTCCTTGGAGTGATATGAGTTGACTGATATTTCTGGGAGATGCCATCTCCATGATTGCTTTGACCATAGCTGGATCTAGTTCGATACCTCTAGTTGAAACAATGTATTCCAATAGCTTGCCTGAAGTGACACCAAAGGCACATTTCTTAGGATTTAGTCGTAGCTTATATTGTTCTAACCTGTCAAAGATCTTTTCTAGTATTCCTATATGGTCTTCTTTGTTGTATGATTTGGCCAAGATGTCATCCACATACTCTTCCATGAATGTATGCATCATGTCATGGAATATCATTGTCATAGCTCTCTGATATGTGGCACCTGCGTTCTTTAGGCCAAAAGGCATGACGTTCCAACAGAAAGTACCCCATCGACATGTGAAAGTTGTCTTTTCTTGATCTTTACGTGCTATTTTAATCCGATTGTATCCAGAGAAACCATCCATTAGAGAAAACATGGACTGTCCAACCGTTAAATCTACAATGATGTCAATGTTAGGCAAAGGAAAGTCATCCTTTGAACATGCATTATTAAGATCTTTGAATTCTATGCATACTTTGATACTTTGTCTAGTTTTGAAAAGGAACGATGTTGGATACCCACTGAGGATAAGATATAGGTCTAGTGAATCCGACATCCAATAATTTCTTTAATTCTACTTTGACTAGAAGAGCAATATGCAGATGCATTTTCCTTAATTTCTGTTTAACTAGTTTGGCTCATGGACTGACATTTAAGTGATGCATAATAAGCTTTGGATCTAACCCCGACATGTTTGCATATGACCAGGCAAAAATGATTTGTCATCGTTTGATGAATTCCATATATTATTGCATTTCTTCTTTTGATAGAGAAGTTGCTAAATGTAGGATCTTTGGTTGCTCTTCTATCCCAATGTTAACTGCCTCTGTTGGTTCGATCAAAATTGATGACCTTTCTTGATAGTACTCAGGTATTGTGTCAAATCTCCCATCTTTTGGCACCTCGAGGAGGTTTTCACCATTAGATGCATCCTTTCTTTTTACTTTTTCCTGATCTAATGTTGTCAGGAAATGGTTTTCAGCATTAGACCTAATATTGTTTTCTTTATTTTCCTTTTTGCGACTAGGAGATTTGGCACCCACTTGATTGGAAGATGCATTGCTAAAATTCCTGGTGAGAGTTGTTGCGGGTTCGATTGCATTAAGATATACGGATATGACATGGTCATTTGGAAAGGTATCAATGGCAGTATGTCCTTCATTTTCCCAATCAATAAGTTTGGGGTGGATTAGAGGTAGGGGTCCTCAAGTTGAGATGTTTCGAGAGTATCAAGGGTCATGATGGATGTATCAAAGTTTTTGATATGTATTTCGATGTCTAGAATGGTATTCTCATCAAAATGACCTCGCACAAGGAGCCCCTGATCATCCTCGATTAAGTCCAAGTCAGCCGAATGTGATTCTAATTAAAGTGAACTAGTTCCTAACATTTTCCCTACATACGTGTGAACTACATCGAATCCTACATATTCTTCAAAGAAATTTTCAGATGATTCTTCAGAGTGATAAGAATCCCATTCCCATTCATTAGAATCTGTATCACTTGCAGCTTGCAATCTACATATTTGTTCATATAGTATTTGATTTGTTTCTTCAACTTTTCTTTTTGTATCTTTTCTTCTTTCACATTCAACCTCTTCGGGACTGAATCGAGTTTTGTCAACCTTGCTATGAGCTCTCCTTGATTAGTACCAGGTTTGTGCTTGTTTTGATTGAGATTTAAGGTTGTTTGGGAGGTTATTTTAGTTTGTTTTTCTTGTTGATTTGAAGCTTGCTTCTTTTCCCATTTCATGTTTGCGTGTGATTGTTGCTTAGTTGATGTTTCTTCTCTTTCAATTTCCAGTTGTTCATGTTTGTTTTCATATTCTTCTTGTTGTTGGCTAAAAGATGTGTCTTCTGGTAAAGTAACTTGTCCATATCCTAAGCCTGTTTTGTCTGTAGCCTGTTGAGTGTAAGGTTGGATGGGTTTTGATATACCGTCTTTTCTTTTCCCTATAGGACCTGTTCAAGTGTATCCCATTTTTCTGAGAGTGTTGAATCCTTTTCCATACTTTTCTGTAGGTATGCAGGCATTGTTGATCTTTTGTTGAACTTCTTCCTCGTTGTAAAGCCACTGTAGTACATCTTTGTCTTCTGTTTCCTCTGATAAGGTCCCAACACTAACAAATGCTCCATCAAATATCGGAAGATGTTTCACAATTGGTTGTTGTTTAGAGTTTGATGGTTTTCCAAAGGATTTAGGAGAAAGTGGTAATTGTGATATTGAATATTCTCCATTCCCTCGATCTCTTAGCTGCATTTTTTTTTTCCATACTTGACAAAATTGAGGCAAATGATTTTTCTTTAGATTGTGTGTTTGAAGATGATGCCTCCCTATTATGAGGAACAATGACTTCTTGAGCTGGTTTGAGATTACTACAATACTGAATTGGATTTGAATCTGCTGAGATCGTGATTTCCTGCCCATTGTAGGGAAACTTTAGGCACTGATGATATGTTGATGGAACAACTTGTATGTCATGTATCCAAGGTCTTCCCAAGAGTATGTTGTATGATAAGTCCAAGTCTAGAACTTGGCATGCTATGTCTTTCTGTAAAGGTCCCACTCTGATGGGTAACATCACAATTCCTTTAGAGGAACACTCTTCTTCATCATAGGCTTTAATGGTGATGTTTTTCTGGGATCAACTGCATCTTCTGAATAACCTAGAGCACAAACTAGACTCAAAGAGCAAATGTTTAAGCCAACTCCTCCATCTATTAGGACACGTTTAACTCGCGTCTTATGAATGATGACTTCGATATGCAAGGGAGCATTATGGAGATTTTCTAAGGACATGCCATCTTCTTTGGTGAATGATAAGCAGTGAGGGGTTGTGAGGTGTCCCACCATGGTTTGGAATTTATCTATTTCTAGATCTTTAGACACTGTTTTATCTACCAATGCTCATTCAAGAATTTCTTTGTGTGTAGGTGAAAGCTTTAAAAGTTCTAAGATGGATATTTGGGCAAGCCTTTTCTACAATTGCTCCACTAGATTATATTGTTTTGTAGTGGATGACGTGTTTGTTGTAGGACTTGACAATTTTTTTTTTAGCTTTGCTTCTTGTGATAGCATGAGTAGGTTCTTGATTTTGCTTTTCTTTAACTACAATCACATTTACCACATTATCATATGTATGAGCGTAGTTTATCTTCGCTTTACCCTTACCATTATTTGTTGTTGATGATTCACCCTTCTCATAGTTTGGAAGTGGATTTTTAAAAGTTGTATGAGATTTGTTTGTTGTATGCCCATCCACAGTTATTACTCCATTATCAATCAAATCTTGGATGACATTCTTCAACCGTTGACAATTATCTGTGTGATGTTTCTTGTTTCGATGGAAATCACAATAATGGTTATCATTCCACCAAGGGGGTTTTACTTGAGGTTCGTAGTTCCTTTCTTCTGGCAAAGTAATCAATTTGTTTGCGCGAAGTGTCTTTAGTACTGACCCAAGGGGTTCACCAATGTTTGTAAATTGCCTTTGAAATAAATTTTTGATAGTTGCTTTTTGGTGATGATTGTTTTGTTGAGCCACTGTTGAGTGATTTGATAAATTAAAAACCGGTTGTTTTGGTTTCACATTGTTGTTATCCACTATTCCATCGTTGACAATATTATGATTTCTATTCCAAAACTTTGGCTTATCATTGTGATTGTTATTATTAGTGTTGTTAGAAGGATGACCTCCTTCTTTGTATATTTTCAACTCACCTTTCTTTATCATGGCTTCCTCCATTCCGATTCGATTATTAATCATCTTTTTGAAACTTTTATTTCCTTGCATTTTTAGATGATAAATCATTTGATCATTTAGGTTTGTCGATGAATATGTCCATTTTTTCATACTCTGGCACTGTATGAGGATATCGTGAATCTAACTGTCTCCATCATTGTAAAAATGTCATGAAAGGTTCTCCATTCTTTTGTTTGGTATTACATAGGTCTAGCATTGTTACTTCATGTTGTATGTTGTAAGAGTATTGTGAAACAAACTTATCCACCAATTCTGAGAATGATCTGATTCCAGGTGGAAGTTTGGAGAACCATTCCATAGCTAGTCCAGTTAAGCTTTTCGGAAATAATCTCATCAAGTAGGTATCCTCATGTGCAAACTCCATACTCACTGTGCGAAATTCTCGTATATGATCTTGAGGGTCAGTGCTTCCATCATATTTTTTCGCATCTAGGAGTTTCACAACCTATAGGAAATGGTATCATATTTAGATTTATGTCAAATGGATAAGGATAGATTTATTGAAGTGAGTATCTTCTAACATTTCCTCTCTGCATATCTTGAATTTGTGTTTGCAGTGTTTGTATTTGTTGTGTGAGAGTTGTGATGGGATTATCAATATGATTTGTTCTTGCATAACCATGATTTTACATTCTAGGAGGATCTTGGTCTCTTCTTGTATCATCTCTACCCCTTCTTGTATCTTCATTGGATTGAACGTTATTTAGAATTTCTACGTCATCTCTTTTGGGAATGTAAGTTCCCTCATTGGTTTTGGTGTTACTAGGAATTGACGTGTCATTCATTTTGAGACCTGTTGGTTGAAAATTTTGTACACTAGGGGAAATATACAAAATTGTGGCTTTAACCATAGTGTGTGAGTAAAACTCTCCTAATTAAGGGAAGGCTCCCCCTATCTACAAACTACACTAATCTAATATGAGTGGGACAATAGTCCTTCTTCTTCTTTCAAGAAAAACTATACTCTTTTCTCTTCACAGAAAAGTAGTAGCAACTGGAAATAAATAACAACAAATACAGAAATGAGACTTCTTTGTAGGATTTTTGGAACATAAAGGGAAGCAAAGTTTCCATGAAGGCACAAAGACTTCCATCACTCCCCCGGGATGAGAAAATAGAAAGAAAGCTCACAGTCTTCAACTATCTATTCTCCTATCAACCTTTTTAGATGATTTTCTGCTAACTAAGCACAATATGTAGCAACTCAAAGTCTAACTACATGATGCCCTTCAACTCACATGCACAAGTCTTAAAAATAGAAGCAACACAAAGTCTACAAGCTATCTTCCCACTTTAGCTTTCCACACTAGTTTCAGATATGATAAGCAGTTCAAAGTCTACAAGACCAAAATTGAAAACCAAACATATAACTCTAAATACAATTAGCAGCTCAAAGTCTGCAAGATTGAATTTAAATCCCTCTTTCACAATAGAACAAAACTCACAATCAACTCTAGAAAATGTCTTCACATAACAACTTGAATTGGCACAAAGTCTCAACACAACTTGCCTCTTTTATTGAAAGCAATCTGATTTACATCTAAACTCAAAGTCTTAGAGTGCATATACAAACTGGTAGAATTTTGTTGCATTTCCAAAAAAGATCCTATTTACAAATGAGGGTCCTCCAAATATAGGAAAATGTTGGAGAAAAATGTGGGCATAGTTGACTAATTCAATTGCACAGTCCCACTTGACTACAACTTCAACAGAAAGAAAATATGCAGCTGCGAGAAAACTTGCAGCATCTAACAATGCAACTACATGAAAAGAAAGTGTCAAAAAGAGGACACTTTATTCATCTCTCTCCTCCTCATTGTATTTCTGAAATTCTTCAAACCGAGCTAAAGCAACTTGCATCTTAGCTTTGTTTATCGCCATATCAACAATCTCATCAGCGCATCTTCTTTTCTCTGTCGATTTGCTGAGAGAGGGCTCGGACATTTCAACATGGATCATTAGTGTTTTGAAAATGATCATCATCGGACGGCCAAATTTTATCAATCAAAACAAGAAAAAGGAGTGAGAAATGACTTAGGAGAAAAAAAGGAAAAAGCTTGCAGGTCGGACTTTAAAGTCCGAACTGCACGTTCAAACAACATTATACGCAAGTCGGACTTTAAAGTCCGATCTACAAGGGAAAAACTTGATAGGCAATTGCATGTCGGACTTTAAAGTCTGATCTGCAACTTGGGAAGGAAACTCAAAATTCACACATCGGACTTTAAAGTCCGATGTGCAAAGAAAATCAATCAAAGATTGCATATCGGACTTTAAAGTCCGATATGCGAGAAGGACAAAACTTAACTTGTAGGTCGGGAAAAATTCCCCGACCTGCACATAGGCAAACTTGCAGGTTGGGAAAAAATCCCCGACTTGCACTTAGACCTGCAGGTCGGGAAAAATTCCCCTACCTGCACTTAGACCTGCAGGTCGGGAAAAATTCCCCGACCTACACATGGACCTTGGCAAATTGAAACAAAAAGGATCTTGCAGGAAAAGACTCCTTGCAAGTCGGATTTTAAAGTCCGACATGCAACTTCCTTCTTTCCAAACTACACATCAGACTTTAGAGTCCGATGTGCAAGGGAAAGTCCCTGTAGGTCAAACTTAGAACTGCCTGTAGGTCGGACTTTAAAGTCCGCTCTGCAGGAAAAGAACCGCTTGCAGGTCGGACTTTAAAGTCCGCTCTGCAAGAAAAGAATCACCTACAGGTCAGACTTTAAAGTTTGCTTTGCAGAGAAAGAATCACCTGCAGGTCATACTTTAAAGTCTGCTCTGCAGGGAAAGAACTGCCTGTAGGTTGGACTTTAAAGTCCGCTCTGCAGGGAAAGAACTAAAACATTGCACATTGGACTTTAAAGTTCGATGTGCAATTCTAACAAAGAAAAACCCTGCAGGTTGGACTTTAAAGTTTGACCTGCAGGTAAAACTACAAAAATAAAAAAACTTAAAAACAAGAAAAACAAAAGGCGAAAAGCAAAAGAGGCTAACCGATGGAGTCAATTAACCTTCTCGGAGGACATGAGGTACGAAACAGACTAGTTTCGTAGGGTTGCCTCACGATTTTAGCCATGCTAAAATTGAGAACAACAAGACCAAAAATATCCTCATATTGTTCATTGTTAGGGGGAGGGTCTCTTTTCTTTTGTGTCAATTTTTTCACATCAAAATCTTGGGGGAGTGTAGCACCAGATTTTGCTAACATTAGGAAATATTTTTCTTTTTCTCCCTCCAAGAGTTTCTGCATAAATTTATCAAATTGAGGATCTTTTTTGATGTCTCTGACATGTTTTTCTGTTATTTCTTCTTCAACTTGTATTTCATCTTCGTGTTCCATGGTTCTATGATCTTCCGTTATTTCAAATTTTTCTATTTCTGTCTCTGCGATCTTTCATCTTTGATCCCTAGTTAAAACGGGCATACACGTGCATTAGATATTGCACTAGGATTTGATTGTCCAAAAATTGTTTTGATAAGTGATCAACTGTTAATGTAAATGTGATAGAGTGATATGACATGAAAAGATGACTCAAGTGTTTTAAAAGTTTGCAAGGTTTTCGATCTTTGGTTTTGGAGTGCAATGATGATTATTTTGATAAAAATCGAGTCCAATAGGAACAATATATCCTACGATGTGGGACAAGGTTATCCTGACCAAACATTATAGTTTCATGATAAAGGATGATAGATCCTGATGAGAAACTATGTTTTTGAGTGATCAGTTTATCAAAGAGGGTGATGATGCACTTTGAGATGTTTAGATCTTGAACTTGTTGAATGTGAATACTTGAAAATCTTGAGGTGTCTATTTTTGGAGTCTAATTTGACAGATGATAACTTGACCAAGTGAACCAAGAAGACAATCCAAGCATAGAATGACAGATAACAGGTGTTTATGCTCATTGTAAACTGACCAAGAAAATATGACAGATCTGAAAAAGACATGTAAGAAGATAGTTCTAGATAGATAGAGACATAAATTCGTACGACAGATTATACAACCCCGAACGACAATTTAGACAGGCTCATACGACAAACCAGAAATCTCGGACGACAGAAGACAAAAACTCGTACGAGCTTTCTCACTTGACCAGATGACAAATGATGACACAAAACTCCCTGCTAAACTGGCTCATATGACAATTCTCATTGGACCAGATGATAAAAGATAACCCAAATTTTTCTGCTAAACTGGCTCATACGATAATTCTCACTGAACCAAACGATAAACTAGATACCTTGTACAACAAACTAACAAGCTCGTACGACAGATGATAGAATAGAGACAAAAACTTTGTTTGGACAGATTTTTAATCAATGAAGTTTGATGTTTTGCTTCTGTTTTCCAGGTTCTTAGATGTCTGATTTTCTTTTTTAGGGACAAAGACACAATAAACACATGATATGTTAAGTGACACCAAGCACAATACGCTACCTAAGGAAGTTGGCTGAGAGAGAAAAACTTTGCTTGCAAGCTTAGGTACACACCCAATAGCTAATCAGAATATGACAGTTGAGTCTCACGCAATGGATTCTCAATGCCGTATTATCCGATTCCAAACGCTAATGGGGGCACGATATGGCAAGTGTCTTGGGAGAGTTACTATCTCTCTTGCACAAAGATTATCCCCCTTTTAGAGGTGAATCAGGTAGCTTCTAATTTAATTGGAACTAGTAAGGGATTTGTTTGAAACGTCAGGGTATAAACTCAATTAAGAGGTCTCCTAGCCTTGAAAACCAATGTTTTATATACCCGAAGGTACGAAGGAGAGCTATTCCCGAGCACTATCATTGACTTTATTTTCATCAAATCACATTTATTTTATAGTGGGTTGGAGTACTTGGCGTTAGCCGTTCCCACTTGGGTCGTTCCCCTCTCACCGACCTTAATGGATTTGGCCTTATAGGCTCCTCGGGAGGGCAAGCCTGCTAAAGATGTGCATTAATGAAAGCAAAGGATGAGTCTGGCTTTCTGATCACCTAAGAAAGGAGAGAGCATACTCGCCTATCATCAAAACACATAATACATGATTGTTCATTCCCTTTAGCAAAAACAAGTGTGCCTAGAAAGTTTAAAGAAGACATAAAGTTTGGTTGAGTCCTCCTAGGCAACCTGCAAAATAGATACGTTAGTATTCATGATGTTTGGATGAAACCAAGCTTTGGAAAGCACAATCTTCGACAACCATCCTACAAAACCAGTTAGGCTACCAAAAAACTCACAAAAAGACTAGGGTTAGCATTAGTAATAACCAAATTGAAGCATGAAAACCCTAAAATGCAATCTATTTTGAAGACACAGAAACATAATTTCGTACGACAATTCTCACCTGATTGTACGACAATTCTCCCTACTCATACGAGGACACAAAGGAACTCATACGAGGCAAAAAGGGAACTCGTACGAAATTCTGAATCAGACTTGGCCAGAAACCTGCTAAATTGGAAATTTGATGATGCTAAAAGGCCAAAAATGAGCTTTTTGGCCCCACGGTGGGCACCAAAATGTCGTTCTTGTGAAGTGTGATACCTACAGCTGCAACACAAAATACTGAATAGATCATTACAAGTATGGTTAGAAAATAATAAGAAAACAAGGATGAACCATGACAAAGCGACCTATCGCCTCCTAAGAGATGGGAGTATGGATTTGCTCTCAGATCTGGATAAGCAATCCCAATGACTTGACTACACCTAGATGGAGGATTTGAAATGATAATGATTTGCAAAGATGAGATTGATTATGCTAAATTGATCTAAGAGACTAATTAAGCTAATGATATGCATGATTAAGCCATGATGATGATTCAACAATTATGCTAGAAAATGATCAAATTAAGCTAATGCAATTGCCTATAACAATAATGCTCAAATAATATGCCTATAGTAACAATGCCTAAATTGATAATGAGATGGGATCCTTTGTGCTCCAAAATGGGGGACATTTATAGGATTTCCAAGGCCAGGGGTGAGGTGGCAGGAATCAACGGTCAAGATTGAGTTTGAAGATATCAAGGGTGAAATTGGAGGAGGTTGGAGAAGAGGTTGGAGGAAGAGACACTTGTCATCTCTGTGGTGAGAAGTGTCAAGGAGCTTTGCTCATAAAAGGGCAAGTGTCTAAGAGAGGAGACATGTGGCCAAAGTTCCATGTGTCTCAAGAAGAAAATATCCATACCATAGGAGGTTAGGATAAGGAGGTTAGAATGTGCAAGATAGGATAGGGTTGGTTAAACCCAAGGTTAGGTGGAAAGGGTTAGGTTAGGGGATGGTTAGGTTAGGTGGTTAAAAGTTAGGAGGCATGTGGGTAATTTGAATCTAAAAATTCAAATAATAGGAAAAGAAAAATTAATTCTGAACAACTCATAAAATGATTTGTTTTAGTTAATTAGAGGATTTAGAAGAATTGATTGAAAAGGGGGGGAAGATTAATTAATTTGAATTAATTAATCAAAGGGGACTATGGAATGAACTTAATGAATAAATCCTTAGATTTATTGATAAGTAGATGAAAGGGAGAATTTAATCAAATTGAAATGAATTCAATGAAATTAGGAAGGGGGATTAATTAAATAATTGCATATTTAATTAATTATCTTCAGACCATTTTTAGGTGTATACAAGAGCCTTTGAAAAATAGAGCTTTTACTCAATATAGAGCCTTGGATTATCACAAAAACAAAAGGGGCAAGATTAGTCCCACATTCTTTCCAAAAATCTGTATCACCTACAACGAAGCTCGAGGGGAACCACCAACCCCTGAGAGAGAGGAAGAAGTAGAAACCCCCTTTGTGACAGAAAGTTTTTATTGAGGTCCATATTCTATCCACTTTCACTTCCACACATCACAAATCTATTCAACCCTCAAAACACAAAATGGTCTTGTCCTAAGTTCTTTTGAAAATTGCTTAAATCAAACCAATGAATCACTTTTAGAGTGTCTCTACATCTAGGATTAATCATCCTAAGAGGCATTTCTACACAGGTTAAAACTAGTTTATGAGTGCATCCTCTCATTACTAGGTAGCTTGGTTTGTAACACATATCAAACCTTGCTATACCTTATCACATCAAAATTGTTGGAAAAAACAAGAGCAATTCACAAAGAACTTTGTTAAACATCCAACCTTCAGTGTTAGAGATCCATCTTCCAACAAACATTTCACAAAAACTTGTCTTTCATCAAACATTACATCACCACCTCATAATCACTTTCACCAACCTCAAACTTTCAAGAACAAGGCTCAGACAAGATCAATGAGAAACCAACAACCAGAGATTGAAGAAGAAGAAAACCTCAACGATTTTCATGAGGCCATTGGAGGAGGCACTAATTATGAAGAGCCCAACACTCCCACCCCTGAAGATATAGAAAAAGCACAACATAATCCCAAATTTAATAGACTTTTTGACGAAATCCTTAGAAACAATGTAGATGCTCATTTTCTGAGACTTGCTCAAGAAGGTGCCAAACTACCCTCTGACTTTGATACCGCACAGATATGGAAAACATCTGAGCAACATAGCCGTCACGACGGTGGAAGAGGTAGAGATTAATTTTGCTATGACCTTAATCATCAAGGGAATCCTCCACCTCACCCTCCTTCAGAAATAGACATGTTGAGACAACAAGTAGACAATCTCGCTCAATAACTCAATAGTGGTGTGAAGACTACACAGTTTTCACTTAACGATATTTGTCCCTGTTCTTTTGATAGGAACATGCTTATGCCACCTTTTTCGGGAGGGTTTGAAACACCCAAATTTGAAAAGTATAGGGGCAAAGGAGACCCTAGAGATCATGTGCGATAATTTCACTTAGCTTGTTTAGAGGTGGCCTATGAGGACACATATCTAATATGCCTCTTTCCTCAAAGTTTGGGAGGCACAACCACACAATCGTTTTCCCGATTACTAGGTGGCATTATAACATTTGAGGAACTCGTCCAAAAGTTCATCGCTCATTATGCACACAACATAGAACAAGATGTTACCATGGCAGATTTATGCAATACCAAACAAAAACTAGGGGAGTTGTTCTCAACCTTCCTACAACGATGGAGGCAACTATCTAGCAGACGTTCTCTTCATTTACCTGAGCAAGAACTAGTGTAAATATTAATTTCCAACTTGAATGATGAGATGGAATTCCATTTAGACATGAAGGGTACATAATCCTTTGAAGAGATGATCACTCAAGGACTAATGTGAAAGAGCCCTCATCAAAAAGGGACTTATCAAAATCTACAATGAACCCAAAGATGGCCCTCGTCCACGTTATAATAGTGATAAACCAAATTTTTGGAATAAAAACAAGAACGTTGTCAATGACGGGATAGTGGATGCACGAACAATAAAAATTGCACAACCTATGGTCAGGTTTGTAGGACAAAATCCTCCTAAAAACAACACCATCACTAATCCACAAAATCAAGGTCACAATGCACCACAAGAAGAACCAAAACAAAGGCAACAAAACTACAAACCAAAATGCACATACACGCCCTTAGGGGAACCCATCGAAACAATATTACGTCAATTGGTCTCTTCCAATCTTGTGACCTTACCAAAAACCTCCAACTATGAGCCTCAAGTCAAGCCTCCATGGTGGAGATATAATGAACATTGTGAATTTCACCAAGGAAAAGGGCATAAAATGAGCAATTGCCATCGATTAAAAGATCTTGTTCAAGATCTTATTGATAGAGGAGAAATTGAAATAGAAGGACATGACCCTAAAACATCCAATGATGATCATCTAATGTTCAAGAATCTACTTCCATCACATGATCAACGAGGTCTTTCCACCTCAGGGCGAAACAAAGATACTACAACTAATTATACACAAGCTGCATATAATTATACTCTAGATCACCTCTATGATGCTGATGAACAAGTTGCAACTCTCACCATAAAAGATCCAAATCCTGTATGCAACGCTGTTATGCATCGTAGCAATATTACCATTCGATCGGCACCACAAGGAACAATACCCCTGCCCAAGCAATATAAGCTTGTGGAACAATTGGATAAAACACTCGCCCTTATTTCCATATTAGAGCTTTTGTGCTTATCCCCTTCACATAAAACAATCTTGGATCAAGCTCTCCAAGAAGTGTCCGTCCCCGCCAACCTCAACATAGATCAATTTCAAGCTATGGTTGGTAGTCTCAAGTCATCACCATGCCTCACTTTTTTTTGAAAGTGACAATGCTTCCTTTCAACAACCACATAATGCATGCCTTGACATTGAAGGATTTGTAAACCAACATAGAATCAAGCGAGTCTTGATTGACAATGGATTCAGCTTGAATATATGCACCTTGCAGTTGGTCACAACACTGGGTTATGTCGTAGAATCAGTGGATGCCAGCAAAAAGAAAACCATTAAAGCCTATGATTATGCAAAACGTTCTTCGAGAGGAGTTGTTGTATTATCTATCAGAGTGGGGCTAGTGGTGAAGCATATAGTATGCCAAGTTCTAAACCTTCCTTTGCCATATAATCTCTTGTTAGGAAGACCTTGGATACATGCCATGCAAGTCGTTCCATCCACCTATCACCAATGTATCAAGTTTCCCCATAACGGTGTAGAAATCACAATCCTTGGCGATGCAAATCCATTTGCATACTGTAATAATATTAACCATCAACCAGAGATCATCGTACCTAACAATAGAAAAGCTATCCCTTCCAAATCATATGTTAATCCAGCCTCTCTTTCTAGCACAATCACCCCTATGCCAAAGCAAGAGAAGTTGAAAATGAAAATGGCTAAGGCAAGTCCTGGGGAATATAATCTTAGCCAACTCTTTTGTGTTGGGAAATTACTCACCTCCCCTAGAACTCATGGCAAACCCCAAAAGTTTATTCAAACACCACTAGACAAAAGAACTTTCACTTTGGCATAATTCATCCCTGGTAAAAGTTAGGAGGAGGAAACCATGGATGAGGACCTGGCAGAATGGATCTACAAAGATCCTATCAAAAAAGAAAGCCCAAAAGCTAAGCTTCCCACTGACAAATATGGGAAAGGCCTCACTATCATGCAAAGAATGGGCTATGATGGCCAAAGTGCTTTGGGACATTGCAAACAAGGACAACACAAGCCCTTACAACCTGAGTTGAAACCCAAAGATAAAACTGGAATAGGTTTTCAAAAGGAATCTCTTCCTAAGATTAGATTCAAAGGAAAACCTAGCAAACTCGTGTATCAGCCAGTTACTCCAAATAGTCCATCCTTGATTATCTCTACTGCATCAGTAGCACCAACTGCACCAACAAAACTGATAATCCCATCAGTAGCATCAAAGCCATCAACATCACCAATATCACCTATAATACCATCAGTAGCATCAATAGCATCAACTGTACCAACAACACCAATACTCCCAACAACAACATCAATAACACCGATAACCCATTAGCAGCACTAGCAATCCCACCTCCAAGAGTGCATAAACTCGTGACCAATACACTCTTCAATTTAAAAGACATCCCAGTCTGGTATAGTAATCAGATGTTAGACAGTGATTCCAAGACAAACTCGTATGAGTGGGAATGAGATTCAGTGAATCTAAATACTTTAGACGAGGAAGACACATCACCTCTACCACCTTGTAAAGATATCCCAGTTTATGGAGAGGCATGGATTAAAACCTTTTGGGTTCCTAAGCACGAAGCAACTTCCATAGGCCCTACGTCAAATCCTACACCAGAATCTGACAAGGAGAGTACCATCGATGAAATTCACTCATCTATATTAACCCTCACTGACGCCTCCTCTGAACTCAACTTAATTGATGAGGTAATGCCTATCATCCACGCCGAACTCATCGACTGGAACCAACCAAATCCCCCATTTCTTGATCACTTCCAAAATGATGAGGCGCTCACAGACTTTTTAGAAATACGGGATAACATACCAAGTGAGGATCATAAAGCTGGGTTTGCCATCGAACTTAATAGCGCAACATACTTTGGGGCAGATGCCAAACCTTTCAGCTGCAAAAATATCACAATAAAACATGGATCTTCTAGTGAAAACCACACAATGGCACTTGTTGATCCCAAAAAAGTAAAATTAAAGAGCATATCCAAAGGTGAAAACCTCTTCGAGGTGCCTGAGGATGAAAGGTTTGACATCCTCCCCTCTAATATGAATCAGGAGAGAACAACGATCCTAATCGAAGAAATAAAAGAATTCAATGTGGGGACCCCTGAGACTCCTCACCAAATACATTTGGCATCTCTATTAACTCCAGAGAAATAACCAAAATTTGTGGAATTCTTCCAGAAGTGTCAAATCAACTTCGCATGGTCTTATGCAGACATGCCTGTCTTAGATCTTGATCTGGTCATGCATCACCTAACTGTGGCAGAAGGAGCTAAACCAGTCAAACAAAAGCTCATAAAGATGCACCCACAAATTGTTGTTCTTATCAAAGCAGAATTCAAAAAGCTCCTAGATGTTGGTTTCATCAGACCAATTGATTATGTAGATTGGATCTCCAATATTGTACCTATTGGTAAACCTAATGGGGACATTCGTATCTATACCGACTTTAGAGATTTGAACAAGGCATGCCCTAAAGATGACTTCCCCTTACCAAACATCAACATGATTGTCAATCTCACAACAGGTGATGCAATGCTTTCTCTTATGGATGGCTTTTTAGGGTACAATCAGATCAAGATTGCTCCAGAGGATCAACATAAAACTGGTTTCACATGTTCATGGAGAACATATTGTTGGAATGTGATGCCATTTGGTCTGAAGAATGCAGGGGCAACATATCAAAGATCCATGACTACCATCTTTCACGATATGATGCACACCATAATGGAAGATTATGTCGATGCTTTACTGGCTAAATCATGAACAAGATAGGGTCATCTGGCAATACTGGGTAAAATCTTCGATAGATTAGAGCAATATCATGTCTGTCTCAATCCAAAAAAATGTGTCTTTGGAGTAACCTCCAGGAAGCTCCTAGGATACATTGTCTCAATCAAAGGCATTGAAGTAGATCCGACGAAAGTCAAAGAAATCATGGACATGCCACTTCCAAAGAAGATTAGTGAGTTAAGGACACTACAAGGGAGGCTCCAATCAATTTGGAGATTCATTGTAGAATTGGCTGATAAGTTTCATCCCTTAAACCGGTCAAACAAAAGCTCAGAAAGATGCACCCACATATTGTTGTTCTTGTCAAAGCAGATCTCAAAAATCTCCTGGATGTTGGTTTCATCAGACCAATCAATTATGCAGATTGGATCTCCAATATTGTACCTGTTGGTAAACCTAATGGGGGCATCTGTATCTATACCAACTTCAGAGATTTGAACAAGGCATGCCCTAAAGATGACTTCCCCTTACCAAACATCAACATGATTGTCGATCTCACAATAGGTCATGCAATGCTTTCTATTATGGATGGCTTTTCAGGATACAACCAGATCAAGATTGCTCCAGAGGATCAACATAAAGCTGGTTTCACATGTCCATGGGGAACATACTATTGGAATGTGATGCCATTTGGTCTGAAGAATGCAGGGGCAACATATCAAAAAGCCATGACTACCATCTTTCATGATATGATGCATATCATAATGAAAGATTATGTCGATGATTTACTAGCTAAATCATTAACAAGATAGGGTCATCTGGCAATATTGGGTAAAATCTTGGATAGATTAAAGAAATATCATGTCCGTCTCAATCCAAAAAAATGTGTCTTTGGAGTAACCTCCATGAATCTCCTAGGATACATTGTCTCAAGCAAAGACATTGAAGTAGATCCGGCGAAAGTCAAAGAAATCATGGACATGCCACCTCCAAAGAACATTATTTAGTTAAGGACACTACAAGGGTGACTCCAATCAATTCAAAGATTCATTGCACAATTGGTTGATAAGTGTCATCCCTTCACCCATCATTTACACAAGAATATCTGCTTTCAATGGGATCCAAAGTTCCAACAAGCATTCCAAATGCTTAAAGACTACTTAATGCATACACCCTTGTTGATTCCACCAGATCCAAGCAGACCTCTATTGCTATATATTTCAGCTACAAATACGGCATTAGAAGTACTGCTAGCACACCACAATGCAAAAGGAAAAGAATGTGTTGTATACTATATCTCTCGCACATTGGTAGGCTATGATCTCAATTACACACTTATTGAGTGAGCTTGCCTAGTAGTTATCTTGGCAGCCACCAAATTGAGGCACTACATGTTAATGCACAAGGTACAACTCATTGCCAAAATAGATCCACTCAAGTACCTAATCAACAAGGCAGCATTGACAAGCTGCTTGGCCAAATGGGTTATGATCTTGAGTGAATTTTATATAGAGTATGTGGACTGCAAGGCTATCAAGGGGAAAGTTATTACAGATCAGTTGGCTGATGCACCCCTCGCAGGTGACCATCCTCTTGTTTCCAACTTTCCAAATGAGGAGCTCTTCATGATCACAGGTACACAACCTTAGAAGCTATATTTTGATGGCTCATATAGTAGACATGGCTCGGTGGCAGGCATTCTTTTTATCAAACCTCAAGGTGACAACATCCCAAAGTCATACAGGCTCACTTTCCCATGCACCTATAATATAGCAGAATATGAGGCCTTGATCATAGGACTCAGATTGGATATACAATGGAATCTAAAAGAGCTACAGGTATATGGAGATTCTCAGCTAGTCATCCGACAAGTCACCGATGAATACCAAACTAAGGATGATAAGCTCATGCCGTATAAAAGGATGGTGGATAGTTACAAAGAATCATTTACAACTATCACATTTGAGCAAGTACCCAGAGATTAGAATCGAGTTGCCGATGCAATGGCTACAATTGCATCTCTCTTGGATCTTGTGCAAAAGTCAACACGCTACGAGTTCTTGGTAGAACAGCTTTGGATCCCCGCATATGATATCCTTGAAACTGAAATGATATGTTGCCTTGTCAATTTTGAATCCCCATGGTACGGTAAATTCTTCACTTACCTCCATGAACACACACTTCCCCCTAACCAATCAAATAACCAACAAAAAACCTTCATCCGTCAAACCGCTTGATACACCATCATTCTCAAAACCCTATACAGGCGAAGTCTTGATGGTACTCTCCTTTGGTGTTTGGAACAAGATGAGATAACAAAGGCCTTGGAAGAGGTACATGAAGGAATTTGTGGGACTCACTCAAGCGGTCCTTCACTCGCAAATAAAATCATGCACGCTGGATACTATTGGCCCTCCATGGAAAAAGACTCCTACTATTTTGTCAAAAAGTGCAAGAAGTGCCAAGTTCACGAAGACCTGATACAAGCACCAGCACAAGAATTGCAACCAATCACAACACCATGGCCCTTTTGTCAATGGGGACTTGACCTTGTGGGTAAACTCCATCCATCTTCATCCAACGACCATAAATTTATCGTTACCGCCACCAAATACTTCACAAAGTGGATCGAAGTCATTCCACTTACCCAAGTCATCGGCAAGCAGATCGCCTCATTCATCCTTAATTACATCATCTGCCAGTATGGTGTACCCATGTCCATCATCACAGATAACGAGCTTCCTTTCAAAAATCAGGATGTCCGTGAACTCTGTGAGAAGTTTCACATCCAACACCGTTTTTCCAAGCCTATTACCCACAAGGCAATGGTCAAACCGAAGCATAAAACAAGAACATATTGAGGATCCTCAAAAATATAGTCAATGATGTTGGTCGTGATTGGCACATTTGCTTAAATCCAGCACTATGGACGTATCAAACTAGAATTCAAACCCCTAAAGATGCAACCCCCTACTCACTGGTTTATGGAGTAGAAGCCATCCTGCCTATTGAGGTTGAAATACCATCTCTATGGGTCTCTTTGCATAATCTGATAGATGATGAAGCATATCGAGTCTCCCATCTTTAGGACTTGGAACTACTTGATGAAAGGCAACAAGCTGCATACAACCACCTAAAAGCCTATTAGCAGCGCATGAGCAGAAGCTACATTCATCAGGTTAAACCTCGTACATTTGAGGTAGGTGATCTTGTTCTCAAGGAGAATCCTTGTAATCAACCAAACAGAGAACATCTGGGCAAGTTTGAATCCAAATGGTTGGGTTTGTATGTCATCATTGTTGTATTCGGGTTTGGGGCATATCAGTTGGCAACTTCAGAAGGAGAACCACTACCAGATCCGATAAATAGCATGCACCTCAAACGGTTTCATACATAAGCTGTGCAGAGCATCAGGCTCCTCCACTATATTAGAAAATACCAAAAACATTCAAAAAAATGTCTTGAAGAAAATACAAAAAAATCAAGAAAATAGTAAAGAAAAATCATGCATCCAAACGGTGAAAACCACTCCGGTGGCACCTTGGATAAGTACGGTGGTGAAAACCTAGCAAACATGCGCCATTTGTAAAGGCTATGGCTCTATTTTCCTTCAAACCTGTTGCAATCACATCCATTGCATCCATTCACCCATCATTTATACCATGGCTTGTTATTGATCTGCAATCAAGATTGTTACTTCATGTATCCCGCGTCACACTTTCATAGCGACATCTAACTAGGGGCAATACTCTTAAACCTACTGATGGAAGTGGATTCTACAATACTTGTGATTCATTGAGTTAATAATTCAAAATTGTCTAGAAATATACCAAAAACATTCATAAAAATTCAGAAAATACCAAAAAAATTCAAAAACACTCACAAAATCCAAAAACTTGTCAAAAACATCAAAAATCAATCAAAACATTGCAAAAAGAAATATAATATTCTTTGTACATACACATCGCAATAGACACCAAACAAAACATATGAGCTACTCAAACGATGATCACTTATCAAATCAACTAACCAATCCAACAATCTACACACAACTATCTTCACAAGGATGCATCCTTCCTCACAGACAAGACATGATAACATTTTCTTTGACAAGAAAATTTGGTTTGGCTAAAAAGTACCTAGTCGATTTATTATTTGTTTATTTCTATCAGGTTCCTACGCTACTCCAGGATATCCACAAGTGATTAGAGTAGCTAGGATGGTTCCTGATATCTTTTTCTTTGTTTGTTGTCTATGGATTTTTCCAATGATGTTTCTGGGGCATGTACTAATGGTGTCTACATGGGAAGTTCACTAAGCTATGTGATCCTATGCAAAAATACAGTCATAGATCATTATGGCTTACTAACTACATCGTATACCATGACCATTTGCACATGAACCAGAATGGAGGGGAACTTTCCTTGTCTGCAATGCTTCCTTATAGGTGAAATGCTCAAACTTGGTTCCTGCTACCTCGGCCAAGAACGGTACTACCATTCTTGATGATGAAAATAAAGCACTGTGAATAATCTATGGATCCTCACTTCATCCCATCTGTATTTATTGCATTTCATTGCATTCCATCCATACATACATCCATATTGCTGCATATCATTCATACATAGTAATGATAATGGCTACTCTCTTTTTTCAATCTTCTTCCATAGGAATGAGTCCTAGGTCCTCCATACCTTCTATCTAACATTGAATCCCTCCCCATCTCGATCATCTCCATCACATACCTTACATCGTGCCCCATCAACCCAATCAAGCCAGTTACTCTGTCTACATAGGCACATCGACTCATGCACACCTAAACTATCAACAAAATACTTTTTAATCAAGTATCTTCGGGTCTCAATAGGTAATCGATTAAGGAAATCCTAGACTACAACAAGCATTTATCACAATGACCTAGTCTCAACGGGGCTGCTATGATTCACCACAAACAACCTACAATGTAAACACTATCAATTGATCAACCAATCAAACACAATCAAAATAGACAATTACATCACTTGTCTAAGTCTCACTAAGTACTTTGCTTCAAATACATTGACTTCATTGAGAAATTCCAAAAATTGTCTAAGTCACAAAAGGTCACTTTGACACACTCAAAATTTATCCTGTCCAAGCGAACAACTGACATCAACTGTCATGCTTTGACTCAACTGGGGCAATTAAATTGATTTCCCTAGGTTGTCCAACCAATTTTGATCAATTGTACAGTATCAATCAACAACACAACACTACATTTGCACCGTGACCCCCGTGTACTTTTGAGGCTTGCCATTTCTCCGTATTCACCCTGATTTCTCCCATTCTTTCACCATTCTTTCTAATTTCTTCTATTCTCCCCCCCCTCCAACTTCTTTCTCTTTTTCGAGAGATCACCCAATTTTTTGAATTTTTTGGCCCATCTCTTGAGGGGGCATACCACCCACTAAATTAACATTTATGGGGCATATTTCTTCACACCTATCTTTCTTTCTTTGAAACGACGCAATAAACCGCACCGTCACAAAGAGGGGCAAATGTAGACACATAAATTTGTCCACTTAATTAAATGAATATTAAATATTTATTTAATTATTTAACCATCAGTCATCAGTTAATTAAACTAATATTTAATTAATTCATCCTCAACCTCTTCTTCTATTAACTAAATAAATTATTCAATTTCTTTAAATTAATTCGTTAAGCCACACTCTAATAAACAATTAAATGAATAAAACATATTTATTTAGTTAAAACCTCTTTCCTCATTTAAATAAATATCTATTTAAAATCTCTAAACTCCCCCCCCCAAACTTGCATTCTCCTACAAATGCAAGTTGCACTACTTGGTTGAAATAAAGTAATTTTATTTTAATTAAAATCCCATTTTCTCTCACCCACCAAACCCACTTGCATCCTAAACCTCATCTAGATTCTTCTAAACCATTCCTAATTAGCCTAATCACCCTCCCTAATTATTGTCACATTCCTAAGCAAAGAGAAGTCACTTCTCAAAGCCTCAAAAGTATTTGAAAAACATTAAAGGCTTTATGTCTTCAAAAAGTTAACCCCTAAAGTCTTCCAAATCATTAATGCTTCTTACATAACCATGTATGGCTCTTACATAACCATTAATGGTTAATTCAACTTGCCTACATGGTTAGAGGCTTTCCCTCTAACTCAACCTACATTTTGTTGCCAATACACCATTATAACAGACAATGAAAGATTGTTGGCATTTCAATAAGGATATTGAGAAGGTTGTTGATGATTATGGATATAACTGATTAAGGATGCTTACTGTCTTGATATTATTATTTTGTCATTGATGTCAAGAAATTGATTTTCTAATTCAGTATGATGTTGCCATATCTTGAGAAGTATGATTTGAAGAGTATAAAGATGTCGGGAAAAGACACAGAAAGTATATGATGAATAAGGGGATGAATAAGGTATTCAATGGGCAACTATTACCGAGTCAGACAATGATGAGATCATGATGTTTAGATTGTTTTAACATCATACATATGTTGTAAATTATAAGGTTAATACTATACTATGTTATCAAGCAAAGAACCTAGTCGGTAAACTCTAAGGTTATCGGTATCAGTTAATGAAGGCGAAATGTCTACCGAGTGAAGTTTAGTATTTACTGAGTTGTGACCGAGCTATAACAGAATGCATTAAATGTTTACATGCGGTATTTAATGAAGGAAGCTGATGAGCTGGAACTGATTAAATGATTGGTATGTCGTGCATGAAGTTTGTTAAGAATCTAAGGCAATGGAAAGTCAACATGAAGATCTACAGCGCAGATTGAACCGCAATACCCTAGCACAAGTTCCAAGAAATGTATGCAAGTTCCAAGGTGGGGTAAAACGTTTTCGGATCGAAAGATGCATTGAACCTGGACAAGATTGAAGATCTGATGGCTATGATTGATCATGGGAAATGTGGTCAAGGAGATTATGCGGTTACCTAATTGTTTGTAAATAGAAAACTGTTGATAAACAATGTATGCGGGCAAGTGTATGTACAAGGATGCTACATAGTGATTACCGAGCACAGAAGCTTGAAGACCTGTTTGAATAACAGAGTATAGAAGCCCAACAGATGGACAAGATTAGTTCTATGTCTAGATTGTATTGAGAAAATAGGAATCTGCTTTAGCATTTTAGATGTGAAGTTGCAGATAGATTTTTATTACTGTTATTTTGTGAAAGTGACAGAAAATCTCTTAATCGAGTGGACCTAACAGTCTTATTTGTAAAACCCTCTAGCAAGGTGACATTCTGATTGAGTGTTTGAAATCCTTTAACAAGGTCACTTCTAACAAGATGAAGATCCTAATAGATCTGAGGGACATCCCTTAACCGGGTCACATCTAGCAATGTGTTTGTAATCTTTAACAGGATTTGCTTTTAATCGAGCATACTCTAGAAGAGTATATTTCTCAGTGGGTCCGAAATCTCACAGTGGTTTTTCTCTATTTGGGTTTCCACGTTAAATCTGGTGTTATGAGGTTTATGATGTTTATATGCTTTTGAGTTTGCATGTTTAACAGTTTTGGTTATATTACTGAAGTATGTGTTACCGAGGTTGAATCTGATGTTTTTATGGAAGATTAAGTTTGTATGATTGACCCCCCCCCTCTCATCTTGTTGGTTATTAGATTTTTAATTATATTAAGTATCAGAACTATCAATTGGTATCAGAGCTTTGGACTCTGGAAGAAAAGTTTAAAGGCACTCGAGTTAAAGATCCAAAGATGTATAAGAGGGATGCACCGAAGCCGAACAAGTCAAGTTTCTCTACATGGCAAAAAAGAATGAAGTTGCATCTATCAGGAGTTGGAGAATATGTTGTATACTATCTGGAGAATGATTTTGTTACACCGAGCACCTATCCATTGACTATGGAAGAGATAAAGGCAAAGCAAGAACATATTGAAGCAATGATTGAAATAACATCTGCATTGACCGATTCAGAGTTTAATGATCTAGAAGGCTGCAATGATGCAAAGGCAATGTGGGATAAGCTCGTATTAGTATATGGAGGAGATGAACATGTTCAAAGAGCAAAAGTAGATAGTCTAAGAGGACAACTTGAATCTATGAGGATGAATGAAGGTGAGAACATAACTCAATACAGTACAAGACTAAAGAAGATTGTCAATCAAATCAAAGGAGCAGGTGGAACTATTGAAGAAAAGGATATAACAAGTAAGTTGATAAAAACCCTTCTACCAGCTTATGCAATCCGAGTCTCTACAATCAATGAATTGAGGTCTGTACCTAATATGCCAGTTTCTTTAGATGCTACTATTGGTAAGCTACATGCATTTGAATTAAGTAACTTTGATAACAATGGATCTTCAGTAAATAAAGTTGAATCCGCATTTAGTTCTTTTCATCTTGATGATAATGATTACAATGAAAGAAAGTATAAGTACTTTGAAGGAGATCACAGTGGAGCAAGTGAAAGATTTCAAAAGAACGTGGAAGAAGTACACAAACTATATGAAGAAATCATAAAGTAAGAAGAGTTTGAAGCACTATTAGCCAGAAGGTTGCTGAGAGGCAAAGGTAAGTATAAAGGAAAACTACCTTTTAAATGTTTCAATTGTGATAAAGGACATATGGCTTCTAATTGTCCTGACAAAGATTCTACTGAAAAGAGAGATTACCGAGATGACAGACAAAAAGATAATCATTACAGAGGACATTGAGATTTCAAAAGAAGAGATAGAAAGACATGCCTAATAGCTGATGAGGAATCCAATGATGATAAATCAGATGATACTGATACATAGGAAGTAGTTTATGTGGCTATCAAAGATGGATCAGATGAACAAAGGTATGAAGAAAAAGCCCTAACATCACACATAAACACTAATGATTCTTGGATCATAGATAGTGGTTGCTCACATCATATGACATGAGATAAACACAAGTTTGTTACATTAGAAGATTATGATGGAGGCTATGTTAGATTTGGTAATGATGCATCATGTCCAGTAAGAGGTAAAGGATCTATAACACTTCTTGATAATGCAAGATGCAATGATGTTTATTGGGTTGAAGGTTTGAAATACAATTTGTTGAGTGTAGCACAGCTGAACAACACAGGTTACCGAATAGAATTTCAGAAGGGAATTGTCGAAGTTCATGACAAGAATGGAAAGTTAGCTGCTACCGAGACACAAACAAAAGGTAACACATTTCACCTTGACTCAACTCACAATAAGTGTTTGTATGCAAAGATAGATGATACCTGGTTATGGCATAAAAGGTTTTGTCATGTAAATTTTGATAATCTGATCAAAATAAGTAAGAAGCACTGAGTAAGAGGTCTACCGAGTTTTGAAAAACTTGAGAATGCTATGTGCCGAGGATGCCAGATGGGTAAAATGACGAGATCAAGCTTTACAAGTAAGTCTTACACTTCTAAGGGAATTTTAGATCTTGTGCACACTGATCTTTGTGATCCTATGAAAGTTCAAAGTTATTATAGTGATAAATATTTCATATTATTTGTGGATGACTATTCAAGGATGATGTCAGTAATGGTTTTAAAAAAAAAATCAGAAGCTTTTCAAATGTTTAAATGGTACAAGGCAAGAGTTGAAAATGAAACAGGAAGACAACTAAAATGTCTTAGATCAGATAGAGGAGGAGAGTTCACATCTGATGAATTCAACTTATTCTGCAATTATCATGGTATTAAAAGACAAGTCTCTGCACCGAGAACTCCACAGCATAATGGAATAGCTGAAAGAAGAAACAAATCTATTGTGGATTATGCTAAAACACTGATGATTGAAAAGAAGGTGCCACAAACATTTTGGAGAGAAGCAATAAGCACAGCAGTTTACACCTTGAACCGAGTACAATTGAAGAAAGGTACTTTGAAGACACCATATGAAATCTGGTATGATAAGAAACCTAATGTAAGTTATTTTAAAATCTTTGGAAGTAGATGCTATGTTCACAAAGATGATAGAAATGACAAGTTTGATCAGAAAAGTGAAGAAGGAACATTTCTAGGTTATTCTTCTAGAAACAAAGCATTTAAATGTCTGATCAAATCATCTAACAAAATAGTAGAAAGTGCAAATGTGAAAATTGATGAATTTGCAGAAAGAAATGATGAAGGAAATTTCAAGGAACCAGAAGACTATGATGAATTTGTCTATGTTCAACTGACAAGTCTTACCGAGAAAACTGCTGAAGAAAATGAAGAGAATATCCAGTTACCGAGTGATAAAGAAGATCATACAGAGCCTACCAAGCCCGTATTAGCCAAATATGTCAGAAGACATCATTCACCAAGTCAGATTATAGGAGATAAGGATGATTCAGTGATGACAAGGAATAAACTGAGACAGAACACATGTTTGATATCTGAATTTGAACCAAGAATAGTGAAAGAGGCATTTAACAGTGAAGATTGGATAAATGCTATGACAGAAGAGATTGATCAAATCAAGAAGAATGACACATGGAAACTAATCCCAAGACCGAAGGACAAAAATGTAATCGGTACAAAGTGGATTTTCATAAACAAGCTAAATGAAAAAGGAGAGGTCATTCGAAACAAAGCAAGACTAGTTTGCAAAGGTTATGCTCAAGAAGAAGGAATTGATTATGGTGAAACTTTTGCACCTGTTGCTAGACTTGAAGGAGTAAGAAAATTGTTGGCATATGCTTCTTTCAAAAATTTCAAGGTATATCAAATGGATGTCAAATCTGCATTTCTGAATGGAATATTAGAAGAAGAAGTTTTTATTGAACAACCTGAAGGATTTGTTGAAGACAAGAATAAAGATCAGGTATGTAAATTGAACAAAGCTTTATATGGTTTGAAACAAGCACCTAGAGCATGGTATGAAAGATTGCACTCTTATTTGATTAAGATTGGTTTTATAAGGACAAGTGAGAACAACAATATGTACATGAAGAATGATGAAAATGGAATACTGATCTCAGCCATATTTGTTGATGATATTATATTTTGTGGAAATGACTCTTTATGCAAGAACTTTGGAAATGAAATGAGCAAAGAATTTGAGATGTCATTAATCGGTGAGATAAAGTATTTTATAGGTTTACAGATACTGCAAATGAAAAATGAGATTTTCATTACTCAGTCCAAGTACATAAAGGAAATCTTGAAGAAATTTAGAATGGAGGATTCAAAACCAGTAAGTACTCCTATGACTACCAACTCTAAATTATCAAAGAATGATGAATCTGCATTTGTTGATGAGACACTTTACCAATCCATGATTGGAAAGCTACAATATGTCATTCATAGCAGACTAGACATAGCGCATGCAGTAGGTATAGTTGCAAGATTCTCTGCAGATCCTAAGGAAACACACATGACTGCAATCAAAAGAATTTTTAGATACTTGAAAGGGACAAAGGATTATGGCTTAGTATATCAGAAAGGAAATCATTTTGATTTAAAAGTTTATATTGATGCTGATTGGGCAAGCAACATTGATGACAGAAAAAGCATAAGTAGAGGAGCTTTCTTTTTAGGAGAAAGACTAGTGAGTTGGCTTAGCAAGAAACAAGGATGTGTTTCACAGTCAACAACAAAAGCTGAATACGTTGCTGCAGCATTGAATTGTACCAACATTGCATGGATCAAACAACTGTTGGAAGGTATAAATGAGAAAGTTACCGAGCCAGTAACTATATTCTGTGACAATACTAGTGCCATTAATATTTCAAAGAACCCTGTTATGCACTCTAAGACAATGCACATCTCTATCAAATATCATTATCTTAGAGAAGAAGTTCAAGAGAAGAAAGTGGTGTTGGAGTATGTTAGCACAAATGAACAAATAGCAGATATCTTCACCAAGCCACTACCAAGGGACACTATTGAATATCTCAGAAGTAAGTTAGGGGTCCTATCCCTATCTTCTATTCACTGACCGAGTTCGGTGAAAGCATCAATCCGATGACTCTATCGAATATCTTTTGGGAGTTGATGTTGATTTACACCCTTTAGGATGGTTTCTAAAGGTGTACAAGAATAATACAGGAAATATTACAAAGAAAAACAATTGAAGACAAAATGCTCTGACCGAGACTGAATTGATACACAACAGCAGGAAATCACTTCATACAGGAAAAAATTATGTTTTAGTTCTTTACTTTTTGGCATTGTTGTCAAAGGGGGAGAAGACTAATATCAGAGGAGAAGACTGAGAGAAGATTACAGATTGGAAAGAAGACTGAAGAGAAGAGGAGAAGTCTAATGTATGGGGGAGAGCATTTTAGCATTTCAGAATCACAACAATCCGAATCTTTTAGGGTCAAATCAATTGGTTTTTGCCATCAATGCCAAAGGGGGAGATTGTTGGCAATATAACATTATAACAGACAATGAAAGATTGTTGGCATTTCAATAAGGATATTGAGAAGGTTGTTGATGATTATGGATACAACTGATTAATGATGTTTATTGTCTTGATATTATTATTTTGTCATTGATGTCAAGAAATTGATTTTCTAATTCAGTATGATGTTGCCATATCTTGAAAAGTATGATTTGAAGAGTATAAAGATGTCAGGAAAAGACACAGAAAGAATATGATGAATAAGGGGATGAATAAGGTATTCAATGGGCAACTATTACCGAGTCAGACAATGATGAGATCATGATGTTTAGATTGTTTTAACATCATACATATGTTGTAAATTGTAAGGTTAATACTATACTATGTTATCAAGCAAAGAACCTAGTTGGTAAACCCTAAGGAATCTAGTCGGTAAAACCTAAGGTTATCGATATCGGTTAATGAAGGCGGAATGTCTACCGAGTGAAGTTTAGTATTTATCGAGTTGTAACCGAGCTATAACAGAATGCATTAAATGTTTACATGCAGTATTTAATGAAGGAAGTTGATGAGCTGGAACTGATTAAATGATTGGTATGCCGTGCATGAAGTTTGTTAAGAATCTAAGGCAATCGAAAGTCGACATGAAGATCTACAACACAGATTGAACCACAATACCCTAGCACAAGTTCCAAGAAATGTATGCAAGTTCCAAGGCAGGGTAAAACGTTTTTAGATCGAAAGATACATTGAACCTGGATAGGATTGAAGATCTGATGGCTATGATTGATCATGGAAAATGTGATCAAGGAGATTATGCAGTTACCTAATTGTTTATAAATAGGAAACTGTTGATAAACAATGTATGCGAGCAAGTGTATGCACAGGGATGCTACATAGTGATAACCGAGCACAGAAGCTTGAAGACCTGTTTAAATAATAGAGTATAGAAGCCTAGCAGATGGACAAGATTAGTTCTATGTCTAGATTGTATTGAACAAATAAGAATCTGCTTTAGCATTTTAGATGTGAAGTTGCAGATAGATTTTTATTACTGTTATTTTGTGAAAGTGACAGAAAATCTCTTAACCGAGTGGACCTAACAGTCTTATTTGTAAAACCCTCTAGCAAGGTGACATTCTGATTGAGTGTTTGAAATCCTTTAACAAGGTCACTTCTAACAAGATGAAGATCCTAATAGATCTGAGGGACATCCCTTAACCGGGTCACATCTAGCAATGTGTTTGTAATCTTTAACAGGATTTGCTTTTAATCGAGCATACTCTAGAAGAGTATATTTCTTAGTGGGTCCGAAATCTCACAGTGGTTTTTCCCTATTTGGGTTTCCACGTTAAATCTGGTGTTATGAGGTTTATGATGTTTATATGCTTTTGAGTTTGCATGTTTAACAGTTTATAAATAGAAAACTGTTGATAAACAATGTATGCGGGCAAGTGTATGCACAAGGATGCTACATAGTGATTACCGAGCACAGAAGCTTGAAGACCTGTTTGAATAACAGAGTATAGAAGCCCAACAGATGGACAAGATTAGTTCTATGTCTAGATTGTATTGAGAAAATAGGAATCTGCTTTAGCATTTTAGATGTGAAGTTGCAGATAGATTTTTATTACTGTTATTTTGTGAAAGTGATAGAAAATCTCTTAATCGAGTGGACCTAACAGTCTTATTTGTAAAACCCTCTAGCAAGGTGACATTCTGATTGAGTGTTTGAAATCCTTTAACAAGGTCACTTCTAACAAGGTGACGATCCTAACAGATCTAAGGGAAATCCCTTAACCGGGTCACATCTAGCAATGTGTTTGTAATCTTTAACAGGATTTGCTTTTAACCGAGCATACTCTAGAAGAGTATATTTCTTAGTGGGTCCAAAATCCCACAGTGGTTTTTCCCTATTTGGGTTTCCACGTTAAATCTGGTGTTATGAGGTTTATGATGTTTATATGCTTTTGAGTTTGCATGTTTAACAATTTTGGTTATATTACTGAAGTATATGTTATCGAGGTTGAATCTGATGTTTTTATGGAAGATTAAGTTTGTATGATTCACCCCCCCCCTCTCATCTTGTTGGTTATTGGATCTATACTTATATTAAGTATCAAAACTATTACATTTAACTCATAGGTCTCTTCAAGCATTCATTGCTTTGACCATGGTTATCCCCACTAACTCTTGCACAAGAGTTTGTCCATTGGATAAAGGCATTATTCATTGGATAAAGGCTTTATTCACTAACTCAAGCCTAACCTTACCTCCCAAGGTAACCTTCATGTCATCTCAAGAATTTAATGCTTCTTCCCTCTCCTCTCAAGCCATCGCATGTTGACATTTGTCATCCTGGGATTGGGTTGAAAGCCCTCACATGGATTGATTAATTTTTTATCTCCACCATCCATTTCTCTATTTTTCCTATAAATAGAGCCCATTCCTTCTTCAAAAGGATCCAGAAATCTTGTAGCATTAAAGTTATAGTAAATTTGAGAGAGCATTTAGAAGCACTTTTCTTTGTTATTTTGGCTAAAATTAACATAGATTAATTAGATATTTTCTCATATTTAGCTTGTTTGCATTTGCATAATTAGTCATTTTCATAATCTTGAATCTCCATAAGACATCCATAATAGTGCAAAAAGTTGAGGGCTACACTCATGTGGAACTTGGAGAGGAGAGAAACAAGGGAGGAGCAACTATGAGCATATTGGAGGTCATCTTGGAGGGTTTTGTGTCTTTCCTTTGTTTTTGTGTGCTTTCCATAATCTGTTTATATCTCTCTTAATATGCATGCTTAGGATTGTAGTTTCATTCATCTTTTGTTTTTTATTGTCACTAACAACACTAACATTTGAATCTTATGTTTCTTGCATCCTTTTCAGCATGCATCACATAGCAATCAACTACACATTGTTCTAGACAACTTCAACCGCTCCTGGATCACCGAACATTGGATCTTGTAGCTCTTACATTTTTTCCACTTTGTGCAATGCATTTGCTCATTCTCAAGATAAACGATTATCTTCACGCACCAAATCCACTTTGAAACTCATCATGCACATCATGCTTATGTGGCATCTTCATCTCCGATCATCATTCGATCATAGATCATCACAACCGATTCTCCAAGCTCCATCAGTTAGGGTTTAGCTTATCAACTGGTTAAGGTTACCGGTTGATCTCTAATTCAATAACAATACCAATATCGGTTGCCTTCACTACTTTACTGCATCATTACCGGTTGCTATTGACATCAATGATAACACTATACTTTATCAATGCAATCTTCATGCAATGCCAACAATCTCTCCCTTTGGCATTGATGGCAATACAAATATTAATACCCTTTGATTGTGATGATTGAGGGTAAAGCACATACATAGGTATAGGAATCCTGGTTTACATTTTTCCACATACTCTCCTTCAGCCGTATCTTCATGTCTTCAGCTGGTAACTGGCTATCAATCATATATAGTTCTTCTCCCCCTTTGACAACAATGCCAAAGTGAAGGTTAACCATTCCATGCTTCACCGATCTGCAACTAGTTGCTCCCCCTGTGGAGTAGCTCCACTCTACACCAATCCATCTTCAAGATTTTCAATAATCTCTGGTACTGATGTCTTCAACATCTTTTTAATTGACCTCATGTAGGGGTACAACCCCTAACTTACCTATAAGATACTCAAATGTAGCCTTAGGCAAAGGTTTAGTAAAGATATCCGCTAGTTGTTCCTTAGTAGATACATGCTCCAGTGACATATTTTTACTTTGCACTTTCTCTCTCAATAAATGATACTTTAGCTCAATATGCTTTGTCCTAGCATGCAACACTGGGTTCTTAGAAATGTTTATCGCACTGGTGTTATCACAGAAAATCCTTATCATTTCTAATAGCTTCAACTTGAAACCTTCCAAAATGTGTTTCATTCAAATTGTTTGGGTACAATTCATATATTCTGCAACATATTCAACTTCTACAAATGATTGAGTGTTACAACTTTGTTTCTTGTTGCTCCAAGACACTAGTCTTCCTCCAAGAAAAAATGCTCCTCCGATTGTACTCTTCCCATCATCAACATTGCTTGCCCAGTCTGCATCTGTATAGACTTTTAATTCAAAATATCTTGCATATGGATACCATAATCCATAATCAATTATGCCTTTCAGATACCTAAAAATTCTTTTAGTTGCTACCATGTGGGACTCCTTCGAGCTTTTTTGAAATATGGCAACCAATCCTACTGAATGAGGAATGTCTGGTTTGCTGTGGACAACATAATGTAGTTTAACTATCATGGACCTGTACTCCTTTTCATCAACTGATGCAGAATCATCCTCTTTAGACAATTTACAACCTATAACCATTGGTGTTCCAACTGGTTTACAACCTCCCATTCCAAAAGTCTTCAACACTTCTTTCACATATTTGGACTGTGTGATGAAAATAACTTCCTTCATCTATTGGATTTGTAGACCTATGAATTTTTTTATCTCACCTACCAGTGACATCTCAAACTCATTCTTCATTTCATTAGCAAAATCATGATACATATCATCATTTCCTCCAAAAATGATATCATCCACAAATACCTCACTTACCAGTATCTTATCTCTTTCTGTCTTGAGATATATGTTACTATCTTCACTGGTTCTTTGAAAACCTATCTTCACCAAGTGAGAGTGCAATCTTTCATACCATGCTCTTGGTGCTTGCTTCAATCTATATAATACCTTATGTAATTTGCACACCATGTCTTTTTCTACAGTTAAAGCATAACCATCTGGTTGTTCAATGTAGACTTCCTCTTCCAATATTCCATTTAGGAATGCTGACTTCACATCCATCTGATATACTTTGAATCCTCTATATGTTGCAAATGCAAGTAGAGTCCTTAATCCTTCCAATCTTGCAGCTAGTGCAAATGTCTCACCATAGTCTTCACCTTCTTCTTGTGCACATCCTTTGCATACCAGTCTGGCTTTATTTCTAACCACTACTCCATCTTCATTTAGCTTATTTTTGAATACCCATTTTGTACCTATTATATTCTTGTTCTTCGGTCTGGGTACCAATGACCAAGTATTGTTCTTCTCTATCTGGTCAAGTTCTTCCATTGCCTTGATCCAATCTTCATCTACAAATGCTTCTTTTGTTTCTCTAGGCTCAATGGTGGAAATCATACATGAGTTCTCTCTAAGCCTTGTTCTAGTTAGCACACCTGCATTCTTGTCTCCAATAATCTGATTGGGGCTATGATTTAGTCTAACATACCTTGGAATAACATGATCTTGTTTTTCAAGTTCTTCTTCTTCACTTTCCTCATCTTCTGCCGGACCTTCCTATTCCAGTTGAATTGGGGCTTCTATGTTCTGTTCTCCAACTTTTGGCTTCACTGGTTCCGGTTCTAAAAATAGTGTGTAAGGTTCTTCTTCTTCCTTCTCTTTACTGTTTTCTCCTGATTTCTCAGGAAACTCATCAACTCGGACATTTACACTTTCAATGATCTTCTTAGTCTAGTTGTTTCAACACTTGTAAGTTTTTATCTTGGTGGAGTAACCAAGAAATATGACTTCATCACTCTTGGCATCAAACTTACCAACATAATGACCTCTCTTGATAAAACATCTGCTACCAAAAATCTTAAAGTAACTGACATATAGTGATCTACCATACCAGTACTCATAGGTAGTTTTGTCCTTACCTCTCTTAACCAGTATCCGGTTCATTGTATAAACAGTTGTGCTGACAACTTCTCTCCAGAATGTCTTAGCTACACCTCCTTGAATTAGCATAGTCCTAGCAGCTTCAACAATTGACCGGTTGTTCCTTTTTGCAACACCGTGCTGATGTGGTGTCCTAGGTGCAGAAAGTTGCCTCTTAATTCCATTGTCTTCACAGTATCTAGTGAATTCCTCTGAAGTAAATTCGCCACCTTGATCAGTTCTTAAGCACTTTATCTTCTTTCCACTTTCATTTTCAACTAAGGCTCTGAATACCATAAAGTTGCTAAATTGTTCTGTCTTGTCTTTCAAGAATGTGACCCACATCATCCTTAAGCAATCATTGATAAATATCATGAAATACCGATCACCTTGAATACTCCTAGTGCTCATTGGTCCACAAAGGTTGGTATGAACCAAATCTAGCAAATGTTCCACTGAGAAAGATTTTCTCTTGAAGTTTGAGGATGTCATTTTCTCTAACTGACAATCCTTGCACAAAGAATTCACAGGTTTGCCCAACTGTGGCAAACCTCTTACTGATTTGGACTTACTGACTTTTACAATGTTATCAAAATTTACATGACAGAATCTCCGATGCCAAAGCCAACTATCTTCTACTTTTGCAATTAAACAACTATTGACTTTAGAGATTAAATGAAACAAGTTACCTTTGCTATGTTTGCTAGTTGCAATCAGTTCACCTTTGCTTTCATAAATCTTGCAGACTCCATTCTTGAATTCCAGTGGGTAACCTTTGTCATTGAGTTGAGCAACACTCAAAAGATTGTGTTTCAGTCCTTCAACCCAGTAGACATCATTTGCACTACTCTTACCATTCAGAGAGATGGATCCTTTCCCTTTCACCATGTAGGGTGAGTCATTCCCAAATATCACAACACCTCCATTAAACTCTCTCAGAGTAAGAAACTTACTCTGGTCACCGGTCATGTGGTGTGAACAACCACTATCTATAATCCAATCATCAGAACTATCCATGCGAGAGACCAATTCCTTTTGATATGGTGTTTCTTCTTTAATAGGAACAAAGAAAATTTCCTCATTTGCATCTTCTTCAGATTCTTCATCTATAATTCCTCCATCCACTGCAATGAGACAACCTCATTTACCTTTGCCTTTATACTTCTTATACTTTTCTCGGTTTTGCTCATTATCTCCATTTGGACAGTTAGCAACAATATGTCCAATCCGATTACATGCATAACACTTCAAAGGTAATTTACCTTTGTACTTACTAGTACCTCTGGGTAATCGCTTGTCCAACAATGCTTCAAGCTCAATCAAACTATCTTCATCATCTACCTCTCTACTAGATCTGGACTCGTGACTGTAGCTCACTTCTTTGTTTTTCCTTACTGGTGGGTAGGAACTGAAGCTCTAAATGCAGATTCTGATCTCTGTACACTTCCATCAAAACCATTTAATTCAAATGCAATTAATTTACCAATGATGGAATCGAGAGTTACCTTTGTTTTATCAATAGACTTGAGTTCTTGAATGGTTGCAACTCAGATAGCGTAGACTGGTAGAAGGATTCTTGACACCTTGCTAACCATTATGGTATTGTCCACTATATCTCTAGCACTTTTGATCTCTCCAACTATCTCCTTGATCCTCTGACCATACTGTTGAATGTTTTCACCTTCAGCCATCTACATATCATCAAATTTACCTCTTAGACTCTCTTCTTTGGCAATATTAACATGCTCATCACTGCTATAGATATCTTCTAGTTTCTTCCATACTTCATATGCAGTCTCCAATCCATGGACATCAACATACTCTGAATCAGATAAGGAACTGATAATAGCCTCCAATGCTTGATTGTTATCCTGTTGCTCCTTGTTTTGATCATCTGACAGACTCCCACTAGGCAAGTTATATTTAGTAACATGTTCCCAATATTGACTTCCTAAGCTTTTGATATAGATGTTCATCCTATCACTCCAGATTCTGTAGTTTTCCCTATTGAATTTCAGACCACCTTTCTTCATCATGTTCTCCTAGATCTTTTCCTCAATCTATTAGGCTTAAACACAAGAGGACCTGAAATGCTCTAATACCAATTGATAATATGATGAAACTATAAGGATCCGGTCAACTACTGAGAGGGGGGGTGAATCAGTAGATAAAAAATATACTAAACTTTCACCAAACTTAATCCCAACTCAGAAACAACTTGCTAAACTAACTGGTTTAGACACTGTATCAAAAACGACAACTGCACTGTCAAACTTTACCGGTTGACCAAAACATCAATGATACAATGAAACAGATCTAAAACTTAAATACCATTTAACCAAAACATTAAACCACTTTACTAACATCAGTAATAGCTCATTTCATTACATTTCTAGTCATCTAAACATATTTAAGTGGCTTTACCAGTTAATCATATCAACCATATCAAAACACATCCACAAAATCATTCACCACCTGACACAATGATTTTTCATGTGGAAACCCAAATGGGAAAAACCATGGTGGGGATGAATACCCACAAGCATTTTGAACTCTTTTGATGTTTTCCCTATTAGGAGCCAAGCCTTGTTAGACGTATACGATAATGTCCTGTTAAGAAGAGATCTGATTAAGGACCACCCGATTAAGAGATTGACTACAATACCCTATTAAAGGTAATACCCTGTTAGAGGTAACCTCGGTAGAGGATTTCAAATCCAAGCTAATGGATCACCTAGTTAGAGGATTTAAATAACACCGAGCCTGTTAAGGGATTTAACTGTTGTAATGGTTAGAGAACAACAGATTCTTTGTTGACCTAGAAATAGCACTACCTTGCTTAATCAGATCCTTTTCTACTCCTATCTGCCTTCACAACATTCTGCAGACACTCCTTCTGGTTCGGTAACAATCACAATTCCACACTTAACCAAATTTCCAACACAATTACAAAACAACTCATCGATCTTATAAGCAAATACAATAGGTCGGTAACACATCACAAAACCTACAAATCTCATAGAGATCATAAACATATCGGTTCAATCATAACCATTGGATTACACAAAAATCAACTACACATTGTTCTAGACAACTTCAACCACTCCTGGATCACTGCACATTGGATCCTGTAGCTGTTCATGCGTTTTTCACTTCATGATATGCATTTGCTCATTCCCAAGATAAACAGTTATCTTCATGCACCAAATCCACTTTGAAATTCATCATGCGCATCATGCTTATGTGGCATCTTCATCTCTGATCATCATTTGGTCATAGATCATCATCACCGATTCTCCAATCTCCATCACTTAGGGTTCTTCTTATCAACTGGTTAGGGTTATCAGTTGACCTATGCTTCAATAATAATACCAATAATGGTTGCCTTCACTACTTTACTACCGGTTGCATTACTACATCATTACCGGTTGCTATTGACATCAATGAAAACACTATACTTCATCAATGCAATCTTCATGCAATTCCAACATAACACACCACTCGCACGCAACCAAACCCACACTCTTCACAGCCAACCCCAAACAACCCACTCGCATCACTCAAAAATGGAGGAAGCAGGTCGAGAAAGAGGGCAACACATTCCCGATCAACCCTCAACCAGGCAGAAGCCAACACACACAACCTCCACATCTGCACACCAAACACCCTCAACCGCACCCCACACCTGCCAAGACAACAACAAGGGTAGCAAACAGAAATAACCTTTTTCTAGAGCACATCGACAACCCCCCCTCATATGCACAAAACATCGTCAAGCAGGAAGCGAGCTAGGGAAAACCCTAGCTCAACATGACCACAACACCATGCACAACGAGTTGAGCCATCATTCGTCTCATCCTAATTCAATTCCAATAATACTATTCTTCAATCTTGAACCACTTTATTATAATTCTTTTTGGTTCAAAATGCCCAAGTTTCAAAGGGATACTTCAACATAGAGAGGTGTTTGTTCTTGTATGGAAAAAGGTTGTAAGGTCTCAAAGTTAGTTATTCAAGAGCACTATTCACGAGAATATTACAACCTTACCAACAACATGTAAAATATAGGCATACTCTACTATTTCACCTAACTCTCATATCCTAACACATTTTTAGTCTTTAGGAGTAATGGCACATAGCCTATTAGGATAATCCCTATAGATTTTATGGGTAATTTATCATGTTAGGTACTTCAATCTCATTCCCATTAATATTGATCATGGTTGAAAATTAGTGAAAAAGTATTCTTTGTTCCTTACACGTAAATTGAATTATAAATTTCAACATGATTGTAAGAGTGAACCAAGGAGAAGAAATGTCTAAAAGATGTGGACAACTATTCCAAAGTAATAATCAAATGATTTATGAGTTTAATGTGAATTTTCATGCCCCATGCTTCAAATTGGTAGCAATTTTTTGGGGATACCTAAGGTGAAAAATCTCATTTATAAAGGGAATGGAAATAAAAATATGGGCAGTGTTTACAAAACCAATAAAAGGAAGAAAGTATTTATACAAAGCAGTCACGTTTCAAGTTCCATTTCGAGTATTATATTTTGATAGTTTCATGTGGGTTTGTTTGAATCTTGTAATAAATTCCTTTTAACCTCTAAATATTGAATGTGAAGTGCATATTCAACCTTGATATAGTGTATCCAATTGCAACATATTCATTTCTAGATGTATTTGTGATTAGTTAACCAACTAGAAGATTGTAAAATATTCACAATGCTTTTATGAAGTATCTTTTCAAAATAATAAAGTAAATGTTCATGTTCTGTAGGGATTACTAAGTATTTCTCTTCTAATAGCTTATAAATCTATGTATATATTTAAACATACCTATAGAACCTAGTTTACTTGTATCTAAATAAAATTGTATAGTCCTTTGTGGGACCTTCATTAAGATCTCAATTTTGGTTTCTATGGTTGCATCATTTAAAGATGGTAAATTTATTCCCAATTGAATAGAAACAACATTCTATTATTTTCTCTATATTTCATCACCTTATTAACACACTAAAACAAACAAAATATTTTATTGATTATCAATGTGTGTAATTTTTAGTATTTACCAACTTCCATATATTCGAGTGTATAATAACAATAGAGGTTGTAACATTCCCATCTTCAAACACTACCTAAGGTAATCCTTCATCAATTTAAGTAAAGGTGCTTGACCTTGCATGATCTAACTAGCATATAAGTACACTCTAACAATAAAAAAAGGGGTATACTAACATTGGGTATGATCTACAATTGTGAAATTATTTATATTTTATAATTTCATTCTACTAGAATGTTTTAGTAGAGCTAGAAGTGAAGAAGGCTTTATCCACCTTAATGATTGGTCCAAATTTCCCTACTTGATCATAAGGTTGAAGTTTTTGTAATTAAAGAGTCTTACCTTTAGGTATTTAAGGCATAATTTTCATCACCAATTTTTTAATTTTTTTTTACTAGGTATAAAAACTTGAAGATCAGTTTTAGACCCTAGTTAATGAAAACCAAATGTAGCAAAAAAAACTTTACCATCCTTAAATGATTATTTAAAGATATTAACTGGTAAAGAAATATTGTTTATCCCAGTTTAGAGGGTGGTGAATTTTTTCAACATCAGACCTAAAAATAAGATATAAATCTACAATTTGTAATAGAAATCGGAACAATATTCAAATATCAACACAAATAAGAGGAGTTTTTGGCTAATACAAGGAGGTAACAAGCTCAATGGAGAGCTAAAAATATAGGTAAGTCATCGACATAAGATCTTGATGAAATTAAACTAGTTGGCAAATATGCAAAAAGTAATACCTTTGTAGATTTAAGTGATTAGTATCAATATACTTTAGATGGCTCTGTCAATAACATGGTTATAAATAGTAAGAAAACTTCTTAATTTAACTATGATGCAATGAAATTAACAAAATATAGGAGTAAGAAATAAAAAGTCATATCATGAGTTACACATTGAGAATGTGAACATAGATTTTTCCCCACCCACATGTGTGAGAAACTAAAGGGACACTCCACCTCATTCTCCTCATGCCATCTCTTGAAAAATTAAAGTTGAAAAAGAATAGGAACCTCCCTTCCATGATGTCAAAGATACTATAGAATTAGAAACTTGATCAACATGTAGACATAATTGAATGACTCAATTAAATGTAATGTGAAATGCAACAGTAAGCTCAACTTCTTCAATAAGACTTGCAAATCAACTAGAATCAAAATATTGGTCAAAAAGCAAATGGGAACCAAACCATATCACTAAACATTAGTTGATCCTAATAAATCCTCAAACAAAAAACCACACAATAAAAAATAGTTTACGAAATAAGAAGATTATAACTACCATGCCAAAATTAGTTGATCTATTTCCATCTAGATGACTTGTTCTCTTGGTTTAGTGAAATAAGGAAATTCCTCTTAAACTAGAAATTAAATCATTAGTAAACATGTCTAATGAAATACAGGCATATGAGGAGGACCTAAAAGTATAACATGGGGAAGCCAAAATATAAGTCTTCATGGAATTTTTATCAATACCATAATAGGAGACACAAAAGGCCAAAACTAACTAGAACCCCAAAATAAGAAAGAGTTGTGAGATAGTTCAAGATGTCACAATTGAAGAGAGCAAACCTAGTTCTCAATCTACACTAAATTTTGATAAAAAAATATATTAAAGTACGGGGAAGCAACCCGGCTACTATAATGGTGATCCTAACTTTGAATGTTATGGGCCTTATTGCCTCTAACAAAAGTAATGTAAGAGAATCCCTACACAATGTGGTAATATTAAGTCATTATGAAAAAATGACCTTTTGACTTTTTTATTTTAGTTCAATTATTTGTTTGTTAGTTGTAGTTAGTTTATTGTGAAACTTGATACTAGATTTTATAATTTTGGGAATAGTTTGAGTAATGATTTTTTAGTGTCATATTAAAATTTGAGAAGAATTTAATGAGAAAAAAGATAGTCAAGTAGTTTTAGAGAATCTATCAAATAGATAGCTATGTATAGTTGGGATTATTTTCATGCATATGGCAAGTGATTTATAGCTTGAACCAAATAAAATAATATTTATATGAATTTATTGAGCCCTCGGTAATAAGTTTTCAGTACCACATGGAGGTTTCTCCATTATTTAATGCTTTGAATTTGTAAATATATATTTTTTGGTTGATGACATATTATATGTGGTATTGGGATTTATACTATATTGTTGCTAACATTGATAATTGAAAAATGTTTTGACACTAAATAAACTATGTTGTATATTGTTGGAATCCAAGAACACTGAGAGGTGGGGGGGTGAATCAGTGTTCTATTGACAAGATCAATTTTAACCTTATTAACAAAGCATTTCAGTAACCGGTAATCATAAAAGAGTATAACAACAAATAGAAATGAACCAACCACAAGAGAATACACTATAACACAAATATTTATACATGGAAAACCTCAAAGAGGACAAACCACAGTGGGATTGGAGACCCACAATATCTATCCACTGGCCAAATGAATAAATATTACAATAGGGGCCTGCACATTCAAGAAGACCAACAACTTAGAGCACATTGCTCATCACAAAAGGAGGCTCACTGACTACAAACACCAAATATGGAGTTACAAATAAAATTCTAAACTCTGAAAGTACATCTGCTACTGCTGGATGAGTTCCGATAAAAGCACAGTCTGTACTGATTTTTCACTATGTCCTACCGGTATCTTGCTTCGCTTCCCAAACCTCTAAACCAATATCCAAGACTAACTACAAAATGTTACATTCCAATTATGTCAATCAAGATCGCTCGCACAATATCACATCACTATATTCCATTACATTACCAAAATAACCTAACCGGGCTGACTTAAATACCCTTCCCAAACACAAACATAAATGCCTTATGCGGCTTACAATGATATTATAATTTATTTACATGTCGTCCTAGAAAAAAATAAATTTATTAAACTTAGAGACTGATGCCGCTAATCGATGTTGTTTAGACCTGCCGGATCAATCTCCCACGCCGGCCTCATATACTGGTTCCTAGTTTGCCAATTTCCCTTGTCTGCTGGTGCTAGTTCTTTGTGTGCTAGATGACTTGAATGTCAGTTGCCAAATAATGAATACTAAGGAGTACCGGTTAAGTGACCAACCCAAAATGGTGTGTGTAGCCATCAATTAAAACACTAATAAACTGGATGAGTGTCAATTGCCAACAATCTCCCCCTTTGGCATTGATGGCAACACTCATTTGAAAAATGGATCGCTGAAGTGTTGTTCTGGTTCTTTGCCAAAAACTCCAAAACTGATCTCAAAAAATGTTGGAAGACTACTCCCCCTGAGCTATGCATTACTTCTTATGTCCCAATAAATTTTCACATCAACCTCTCCCCCTTTGACATCAATGACAAAGTCGGGGCAAATGAATGAAAGAATGAGAGAAAAACTGTGATTACCGGATCTAGATGTACTTGAAAATATTTGAGTAAGCATTCTTCAAAAATCCTAAGTATGTATCCTAACATGTCTTCAATGTGCTCAAAATGGATACAAAATCTTTAAGAATATATGCATGAAGCTCTTCTTTTGATAGGTCCTCCGGAGTAGGTTTATCCATTAACTCTATGCTTTCCCTCTTGTGAAGTAACAGAGTGTTCAACCAGAGACTCACCAAACTTCTTAATTCCCTTGCACGTCGGATTAGCCTATCCATGTCCTTCTCTAATGCATAAATCTGAGACTCTGTTATCAAAATCTGATCGTCAATGGTACTGGTTAGTGTCTGAGTACCATCAAAATTGTTAGCCAAATGTTCTAACCGAGCCTTTGTCATCTTCAATTTCACCTCAATGTCCGCTGTAAGTTTTCCAGTGTTAGTACAGGACCTATATATAATTCTACACTCATTTAGAGCCTTATAAATCTTTGTTATTTCCATTGCTAGCTTAGTCTTGTCAGATGAAATCATGTTGTCACAAGTCACCTTTCGGGTTGCATTATACCGCTCAACCAACTGCCGGTTTGATACCTGTTGAAAAGTTTTAAACTCTTTGGAAATATGCTCTATCAAACCTTTCAGTTTGCTGGATGGGCTTCCAATCTGATCTACCTTATATTCTGGTGCAAGCTTCTGCAAAACCAGAATGGCTTGCTCAATAACCTACTTGCCTTCAATCCCTCCCTTCCTTAACATCTGAGCTACAACATACATCAATTCAAAACCGTTCAGCTGCTCAATATTCTTTTGTGCAAAATCACCTTGACCGGATGAGTCAAGTGCCAACATATATCAAAGGAGGTAAGCAAAGAAGTAAGGCAATGACTAAATAGGTAGAATGAAAAAAAATCTTGAGAAATTTAGCTAGCTAAAGGTGAAAAGAACATAAAGAATTTTCACAACTTAACTAGGGAAAGAGGGAACTTAAAAAAGTCAATTATATCAAATATAATAGAAGAGAATCTCTTGTTGAGCCTAAACTCATTAGGGTTGAATAAATTTTCCTTTTTAGTGAATTATAGGAAGTAAGGAGGATTCAAACTTTTGGGAGATAAGAGATTTCTTATAGTTCATCCCCATCATTATGCAAGTGAATATTGTCAAATCTTAATAACACCTTTCACTAAGGAGATCAATTTGGATTCCTTGTAAGTGAGCTCAAATAAAGCCCTAAGAACTAATGGATTTCATGTTGCCTTCTTCTAGAAATGTTGTTATGTCATTGAAAAATAAGTCATGGCGGCTTGTGGTGAAGCCCAAAGATATAAATGTGCTAAAAGAACTCAATTGTGTTTTTATTACACTAATTCCCAAGAATGCATCCCTTGACTCTTTCATATAACTTTGAAAAATATCTGTTTGTAACACTCTATATAAATCCTCTTGAAGTCGAGGAAGAACAATCTAAAAATAGTGCTCCCTTTTCCAAATTCCCAAGAATAAAGTGGCTCAATCTTAAAAAGATCCATCACTAAAGGAATCAACACTAGACATGGGATCAATTACTCAATTTTCAATACAACTAAAAAAACATAATAATCAAGCTTAATATTAACAAATCACATGTGAAGTAATTGGAAGTTCCTCTTGAAAATCTTATAAAAAGTTGGCTTCTATGATAATTGAGGGAATCAATCTTAGAATGAAATAGAAGTTGAAACTCTTCTATATGGCTTCTTATTGTTTAAGTTACACATCACTAACATAGTAATAATTAAGGACAATTTCATGGTTAGCATTCTATGTATTTATAAATGATGCTCTCTTAGTTAGAGAATAGGCATCTCTTTGAATGAATTTTGTGTTATACTAGGTAGCTTAACATCTTCAGTTTTCACATGCTGTTATCATTGGTTGGCATAGCCTTAGCAAAATATGGGACTAAGAACACATTTAATCTTGATGTTGGTACATCATTCCACCTTTTGTGAGCATTCATGTACAAATCAATTACTATGTTGGAGTGATACTTCCCACACATTTGGTTTGGATCAAGAGGGTTTTGACCTAATTATTTTTTGTTAAATGCTTCTCACTCCTTAGCTATATGATAGTCATTTGATTCACTATTTATCTCCTTTCTAGGCTCTTTGTGGTACTAAAAACTCACAATGGAGTTGTTAATTCACTTTGGTGGTGAATTATAGTATATGGCCACCCTTGTCGAGATCAATAAATTTAGATTGAGAAAAAAAATTCTTCTTCCAAGGTGGTGGTATCTTGGTTGTCATTTTAGAAGTGCTTGGTATGGATCTCATCAAAGGATTTATTTGAAAACATGTCAATATTAACATCTCTTCCATGTTTTTGTGTAATATATATACCCTCATTAGTGGCAAGGAACTTACCAAGGCCATAAGACAATATTACATTTGGAATAAGAGTATGATAACATGGAAGAAATTGTTGACAATAATGCTCATGTCAGTACTCTTCCTCTCAAAGGATTTGAATGTCATGAAGCTACTTCAATTGATATTCTTTGTGGCACTAAGACTAGACTCGTGATATTGAATAAAAAGTTTAAATATTTAAGGTTCTCAATTTTTTTTTTGGCATTCCATGAACCTAAGAAGACATCCTTAGCTTGCAATCAGGGTGTTCCATAAGGACACATTTCTTTGAGGCATTTTGTCAAACAGTTCACGTGCCTTGCCTATGCTTCCACCTTTTGTATATTTGAAATCAATGCACTCTATCAAATAATTATTCAAGCCATCATGGCAAATAGTTCAGATACCTTGTTGAAGCTTACACATTTTGGTTGAGATTTGTTGAATCCTTTTCAAGAAATGCATTTTGTGCATATCCTGCAATCAAATAGGTTCCATACTACAACATTTATTTGAGGCATCTGGTCAAACAATTCATGTTCCTTATCCATGCTTCCACATTTTCAATACATTTCTACCAGAGTATTTCCATTGTAATATCTGATAGTAATTTCCTATTTTTTATGCCTTCGTGGATGCCTATACCATATTCCAAAACTCCCATTTATCAACAGCATCATGAGCATGCCCATGTCTTTTGTCTGATGCAGAAACCACTCACATAAGCAATATAGCAAGGATGGAATCTTTGCACCTGGCAAAAATATTCAATGACAATGGTGAAACAATGGGAGTGCTTGCTTCTTTTATGCCATCCAACACTTTCAAACTTCTATGTGGGGGAGTTGACAACAATTTTTTTTTGTATCTCTCACGTTTGGTGAGAAGGAAACTCCAGTGCCAATATTCTTTCTAATGTGGGAGTATAATTGGAAGATGTGGGTGGCGAAGAGATAGACGAGGACTACCATGATATAAGTTGGGTGTCAGAGGATGGGTACAATACTACACACAAGCAATTAAGTTTTACATGATGGGGGAGGTAGTTGTGAGTTTTAAGGCAAGTTTTCTTGCCATTTTCTCTGCATTTTCCAATGAAATCGTTAATGGTGAGTTGTAAGAAAGCTAGGTGCTGAAGTATGAAAGTGAAATTTTCTTTGCATTCCACAAAGCAACAACTCACCTTCTTTGGAAGGGTGAAAAAGAACCATCTAGGGGGTGTATTCAAATTCAACGACTCAATGCTCATGCAGATTTTGGATGTCATCTTTGGTGAAGAATATCTAATATCTGAATTTTGGCACATCCTTGTGAATTGAATGAAACATTGTAGCCATTATCACAGATTTGACTAACACTTAAAATATTGTGTTTAAGGCCTTCTACATAATACACATCATGAATAGGTGCATCATCATTTAGAAGCAAAGAGCCTTTACCTTTTATCTGTATTCTTGAGTTATCACCAAACTTCACAAATCCACCAACATAATCTTCAAGTTTTAAAAACTTGTCCTTATTTCATGTCATGTGGTTGGAACAACCACTATCTACCACCCATAATATCGTCTTATTGGAGAGAAAAGCAGTTTTCATAAGCATGGATTGTTCTATGCTTGGAACAACCTTGGGTCTCCAAACCTTCTTTGTAATTTGTTTATTTTGTTTGCATTGTTTGAATGTGTGACCAATAGTATTACATTTGAAACATTTGATTGATCTTGGAAAGTCAAATAATTGTTTGTGACCAAACCTTGGTGTTCTAGGCATCATAAATCTACAATTTCTCACTTTGTCTCCAAATTTATTGCAAAAGAAGCAATAGCCATTGAAAAAAGAATTAAACCTGAAATTGTTTCGTTTATGTTCAAATGACTGCTTCTTACTATCTGCCTTAAAAGTTCTAATTTGAAGTTTATGAACATTCACCAATATAAAAACCTACACTAGTTATGTTTTTATGTTGTTTTTGTTTCCCAAGGATATCATTCAAGTGTATAGTTCTTTCATATTCTTCAACTTACTTTTTAAGAGAAGTAACTTGATGTTCAAGTGTTTTAATCTCTTTATCTTTATTAGCAAGAACTGAATTGAGATTATCCACAACTCTTTTAGAGTCATCAAGTTCAATTTGCAAAGATGTAATCATCTTATTTGGGCTTAGATCTTGAGAAGCAATTTGTTTCTTTAGTTTTTTTATTTCTTGTAGGGCACAAAGCAATTCACCCTCAAGATTTATTTTACAATTGTCTAGATCAAATTGATTGTTTGCTTGACTATATGTTTGATTGTTTGAATTTTCCTGAACATTAACTTCAGCCATGAACAAAGTTTCATCTTCATCACCTAAGGAGTCATCTAATTCAACATTTGAGTCTTCTTTGCTGAATAGACTCTTTTTCTTTTTAAAGTTATTGAAGTTAAACTTCTTCTTAGGGGAAAAAAACTTATTTTTAGGGGAAAAAAACTTTTTCTTATATTGCTTTTCTATTTTATCATCATCATTGACTTGATCAACATAGGGACAATGAGCTGCAAAATAAGGTTAGCCTTGCCACAGTTAAAACACTTGAGTGGCATTTTTCCTTTGTATTTCTTTTTGAGATTTATCACAAGAAGTGCTTCTAATGAATCAGACAATTCTAATTCACTATCTAAATCCTCTTTCTTTTCTATCTTAAAGGCAGTTTCTTTCGATGTTGAACCAGTGTTTTCAAGTTTTTTATCATTTCAAATGCAGTTAATGTTCCTTGAAGATCATCTAAGGTAAGCTTGTTAAAGTTTTTCTTTTCTTCAAGGGCTGAAACTTTGGTTTCATATTTAGGCAGTAAGGTTCTAATGACCTTCTTAACAATTGTGAGCTCATTCACTTCTTCACCTAATCCTCTCATAACATTAACAACTTCATCTATTCTCAAGAAATATTCAACAACTTTTTGATCATCTTTCATTTTCATTTCCTCAAACTGAGTTTTGAGGGTAAGAATCTTTGACTATTTAACGTTGTCATTTCCTTGATAGATATTTTCAAGTTTTTCCCAAATCTCCTTAGTAGATTTGCACCACATGACTTTAACAAAGATGTATTTAGTTAGACCATAAAGAAGAGCATGTTTATCTCTAGCATTAGTTTCATATTTCTTCTTTTCACCAGGATTAGTAGGTATAGTGTCTGGTACACTGCACCCATCTTGAACTATGCTCCAAACATCAAGATCTATTGAACCCAGATATGTTTCCATTCTGATTTTCCAGAACACATAATTTGTTCCGTCAAATAATGGAGCTCTAGTAATAGAGGCACCTTCTTGCACATGTGACATAATGATAGACTTCCAAGACCAGAATCAATCCTAGGTGGTTAAACTTAATGCAAGACCCTATGCTCTGATACCAATTGTTGGAAGATGAATTACTCTGAGAGGCGGGGGGCGTGGGGGAGGGGGGGAGGGGGGGGGCGAGTGAATCAGAGTAATGACCAATTTTAAAAAATTGACTGGATATGCAAAGTTGGAGCTATCTTTTAGGCAACTAGATTAAAATATAATTGCATGGTGAACCTTTTTCAATGCAGAACTTTGAACCAACAAAATAGACTGAACATCTTACACAATCATTTTAAAGCATGTTGTTAATTGTTCATATTAAGTAGATTGAACAATCTCTTTTAATGCTTTGAATTCACAAGATTCATGCAAACATATGAGTGTTTCATAATAACAATTTTGACAAAATGAAAAGAGCAAAGAAAGTATCAGAGCATTACAATAATGAAGGGTATGTGTAGGATCATGGTGTGCCAAAACAGACCCTTAAGTGGCAATGAAATTTCAGAAAATCAGAGTTATGCAACTTGACATGAAAATTTGAATAAGTTGTGAACATTATTTTTAAAATATGTAAGAAGAGAATCTATAGAAAATTGAATTTAGTTTCTAAGCTACTAGTTGTTTTTTGAAAAAAATGATGAAATTTCAAATTTCAATGCAGTGGTAGTAAAATTTTAGGAAAAAGATAAGAAGTAGGTGTATGTCTGACCACCCTAATCATAATCAAATCATAATATTTTTTTATAATATTTATAATATAAGTATTAGACTCATGTCCGGATGTGACACATATTTTTTTATAATTTTTTATAAAGTAAATAATTATTTATGAATTTTTTACTACAGCTTTTAAGAAATTCAAAAACTCCTACGTCTGACCACCTTAACTTGGTCAAAAACTTATGAATTTTTTTTTTAATTTTTCCCTATAGTAGACAAAGCATAGGATGTGACGCATGTTTCAGATTCAAAAAATGTTATACTGTTTGAAAGTTATGAGTGTTTTTCAATCAATCTATCAATCAGGACTTTTGTTAGAATTCAATTAGAAAATAAATAATAATTATTTATTAAAGTCGAAATAAGACAAGCTTTATATTGTTGGAAATCTAAGAATGTCCTTAAAAAACCCTTTTTCGTTTTATCAATTTTGTCCATAAAAAAAGTTGTCAGCCACTAGTGTAAAGTCTATAAAATTAAGGAATACTGAAAAACATGTTTTTCAATTGACTTTCCAGGCTTGTCTCTTCCAAGCCAAATCTCAAAGCATTCTCGAGACAAAATTTCAAATTTGAAATTTGTACAACAAAAATCGGAATTCCAGTACAATCGGATATCCGATATTGCACATAATTAATCTATTGTTTATTAATATATTAATATACAATATATTAATTTATAAATAAATTAGTATATGATATTAGAGAGAGAGAGGGGGGGGGGATATAGAGAGATTAGGGGAGAGGGAGGGCGAGAGAGAGGGGGGGGGGGAGAGAGAGAGAGAGAGAGAGAGAGAGAGAGAGAGAGAGAGAGAGAGAGAGAGAGAGAGAGAGAGAGAGAGAGAGAGAGAGAGAGAGAGAGAGAGAGAGAGAGAGAGAGAGAGAGAGAGATATTAGGGGAGAGGGGGGAGGGGGAAGAGAGAGAGGGAGGGGGAAGGGAGAGAGAGAGAGAGAGAGAGAGAGAGAGAGAGAGAGAGAGAGAGAGAGAGAGATAGAGAGAGAGAGGGAGGGGGAAAAGGTCATATTTTGTTCTAAGGGGTCATATTGTGTCCTATGACCCATTATAACACCATATGACCCCTTACGACACCAACTTGTGTCGTTATGGGTCATATTGTGTCATATGACCCCATAGGACACAATATGACCCTTTACGACTCTATACAGTGTCGTTATGGGTCATATGAACCTTATGACACAATATGGTGTCGTTAGGGGTTATATGGTATCCTAAGGGGTCACGGGACACCATATGACCCCTAAGGAGAACATATGACCCCTTATGACACCATATTGGGTCGTTATGGGTCCTATGGTGTCCTAAGGGGTCATATTGTGTCCTACAACCCCTTAGGACACCACATGACCCCTTACGACACGAAATTGTGTCGTTATGGGTCATATTGTGTCCTAAGGGATCATATTGTATCATATGACCCCTTTAAGACACCATATGACTCTATACGGTGTCGTTATGGATCATATGACCCCTTATGACACCATATGATGTCGTTAGGGGTCATATGGTGTCCTAAGGGGTCATGGGACACCATATGACCCTTAAGGACAACATTTGACCCCTTAGGACACCATATTACCCCTTAAGACACCAATTTGTGTCATTCTCTCTCTCCCCCTACCCCTCCCCCCTCTCCCCTAATCTCTCTCTCTCTCTCTCTCTCTCTCTCTCTCTCTCTTGAAAATATGAGTACTGAAATTGGATATCGGATATCCGATTTCTGCCACTGCCATTAATGTGGCAACAGTAAAAAAAAGGTGGTAATGGGAAAAAAATTGGGACCACAAACTTATACATTAAAATCGGATATCTGATATAATCCGATATCCGATTTTTGTAAATAAAAAAGAGCCTTGTGGGCCATTTTGTGGATTCCAACAACCCACATTCTTCACATTTTGTTTTATGTCGACAATCATGGGTTTTCAAACAAGTTGAGACAAATTTGTGCTTTTGAGAGATTCTTAAAGTCAAATCTTACATTGTCAATCATTTAGGAGCATCTTTGTGGAGGTAAATGGAGAGTAGTAGTCGTCAGAAGTCTAAACGCAAAAGAAAACTTTCAAATGACCAAATTGAAGTGTATAGAGAAAGAGATAAAGAAGGTCATAGGAGGAGAAGACAAGGTATGTTAAATATTGCTAATGTTACTTCAAGTGAAGAGGAAATTGAATTTGAAAATGTTGAACAAGTTATTGAAAATGAAAATGTATATTTTGAAAGTGAAAATTTTGAATATGTTGAAAATGTTGAAAGTGATAATGAAAATGCTCAACATGACATGAGAATTGAAAGTGAAAATTTGGGAGTTGACAATGAAGGTGTCCATAATTTTGGTGTAAATATAATTTTTTTTTACATTGGAGGTGAAATGTAGAAAATTTTGACATAAGAGGTGAACATGTGGAAAATTTTGACATTGGAGGTGAAAATATGGAAAACTTTGACATTGAAGGTGGAATTGCTCAACCAAGTGAACAATATGTAACACCTAATTACTTTATAAATGAATAACCTCTCATGGATCAAAGACAAATTCCAAATCCAAGACCTTCAAGAACCCCAAAATGGTTACTTGAAATTAATGAGAACATTATTGCAAATCTTGAAGGCAAGAGGTCAACAAAAACCGTTCGATTGTGGGCTACACAACTTTTCGACCAAAATTTTAGCAATAAGACATTGACCGAGAAATGCCAACTTTTTGTTCAATTTCTAAAGATGATAAAGATGAGACCATTGCTAAACAAATTGAAGATTCGTATGAACAAGAAGATGGAGAGAAATTCTATTATTGCCAAAAATCTATTTGATGCTCTCAATTCTATTGGAAAGAATACCAAGGAAAGAGATAAGAGAGTCGCTCGAAGGGTGATTACAACCTCCTTAGTAAGACATCAATTGAGGAAGGCTCGTCAAATGAGACAAACTTGTGTTGATTTGAACATAAACCGTAAAACTTTGGAGAGAGCACTTGCACAAAGACAAAGACTTGACGATCCACTTCAACATGATACATGGGCTTTTGGTGGGAGGCTTCCACGTGTTGATAGAAAGTTGACTGACAATGTGAAGGAGGAGATTCAACAATTTTGGCACTCTAATTCTAGAGTATCACCCAATGTAAATGATGTTTTGAAATTAAGAATTGACAACCGAGATCGCACACCGCATCCCAAACATTTCTTGGAATCAAGCAAAACAATGTTGTACAATTTTTTTGTGAAGTACATCCAACTTTGCAGATATCACAAAGGGCCTTTAAATATTTGAAGCTATTTTATTATGTACCTCTTAAGATTCGTAATACTTTTTGTTGCAAGTACCATGTGGAGTTTTCAATGTACCATGAACTTTTATGCCATATTTGTTCTATGATGCATACTAATGAGATGTTGCAGGAGTGTGGTGCAATGCTATTTACGAGATCATCAAGAGACTTGCAAGATCTATTTTTATGCCCTACAGATGATGGCTGCTATTTCTATAGAACAATGTGGTGAGTTGTCAAAGTTTGTTTCATGTTTTCATGAGGGCAGTGAACACGAGTTTGGAAAGAATTATGTTGAGAAAAAAAGATATGCGACAGTGAAATATACTTTGAAGAGTGGAGGTGAAGGTTCTAGATGTGAATTAGTCTCAAGAGAAGTGAGTGTTGGTGATTTTATTTTGGATTTTACAGAAAATATTTTCTACAAGTATGCAAGGCTCACCCATAGGTCTCAGTGGTTGGATCAACAGTTCAGGATGTGTAAGAACTCTTTCCCGATTGGCACTATTGTATCGATGGTTGATTTTGCAGAGAACTATACATTGCAACCACAAAATGAGGTACAGTCTCGGTACTACAATTTAATCCAAATTGCTATTTTTGTTTACATTACATACAGACATGCTCCTGATAGTACAAAAGAGGACAGGAAGATAATTAGGGAGTATCATTTTTATATGAGTGATCATAGATCACACTCCTCCGAGTATGTGCAACATTCTTTCGAGATTTTTTTTGAGTTCTTTCATGAGAAAGATATTGCAATTGATCGACATATAATATGGTCAAATAATTGTACGAGTCAATTCAAGAATGCCCGTATATTTTATTGGTTGAGTAGAATGCATGTAGAGAGGCGTATACCTCATATTTGGTGTTTTTTTGAGGTAGGGCATGGGAAGGGGGAGCATGATGGAGCAGGTGCATGTTTGAAGAGAGCTCTAGTTAAGGAGCAATTGAGGATTTCAGGTGCACATTTCTCTGATGCACGTTCTATTGTTGATTGGTGTAGTTCAACATTGTCACATGGAGGTACTCTTGATTCAACAGTAACCAAATTCTTTTGGTTGGTTGAGGAGGACACCGTGGGATACAAATTGGATTGTCAAACAATTAAATATTCTTCAAAGATGCATTCATTTCTCAGCTCAAATGCAAGTACATGGACCATTTGGACACGAGTGTTGGCTTGTTTTTGTCAAAGTTGTGTTTGGTGTGATTGGGATCAGTGCGATTCAAGTGAGTGGGTTGATACGTGGGTTCCCCAATATCTAACTCATTTATCTCAAACAATATCCTTGTCAAACGATGACATGAAAAGTTCACTTGAGTATGACCGTCTATCAAATCTTGTACAACCAGGACATGTTTTTGCAGTTGTTGCACCGCAAGGGAATGAAGAGAGATCAAAATATTGGTTGGCACAATGTGTATAGGGAAAACATAAGCTAACACAACCAGTGACAAATGATGATGGGTTCACATATCCTACAAGTTCAGTTGTTGTTGTGGGAACTTGGTTGCGAACATACATGATTAGAAAGAATGGCATGCCTGCATTTGAAGACTATGAGAGACACACAACCATTCTCATGTATTCACATCTTATTATAGCTAAAAATGTCAAGTTGTTGAAGCATCAAGCAAAATCAAAGACCAAAGACCTATGGACAATGACTATTGATGATCATGAAGCAATACTGGATACTCTTAAGCAAAGAGATGACCCTTCAGGCATACTTGAGTAGTAGGTCTTTAATGGTGCCTTATTTTTTTTATCATGCATTTCATTTCAAACAATGATCATTAAACGTTAATGTTCAAGTTTTTTATGTGTATATTAAGGATGTGTTCAAAATGCAGGTCTATTGATGAACGTTTTTTTTTGGCAACACGGTTTTTGCATGCACATAGCGAGTACACTCGATATAATTTGAAGGGACATATTTTTGCAACATGGCATATTATCATGCATTTGATGAGCTTTACAATTTTTGTTATTAGACAACACTATTTGACAATTTTTTATAATATAATTATCGCAAAACCTATATGCTCATGCAGGTCTTTTTTGATGATATACAACACTATCACATTATGATTTTTTCGTCAACATAATGGGTTCTCTTGATATAATTTGAAGGGATGTAATTTTATGGTATATAATCCCACCTTTTCATTTATTATCATGCATTTCAATTGAAAAGATTATCATAAAGCCTTTATATTCATGCATGCATTTTATGTGTAGACTAACAATTCTTAAAAATACTAGTTCATGCTAGATCATTCGTCGTTGACTAGTTTACTCTTGGTGATGGTACATATTCCTTTGTGCATTAATGAGATTAAATTTTGTGCATAAACACTAAGTCAAGTGAATGTATTTCTATTTAGAAATAACAATAGCTACCATCATCTTCAACCATGCAGAGAAATGCAGTAAGAAGGGCTTTAATCAACATGCATCTTTCTTCAAAAGTTATGCTTGTAGACTATGGAGAGAAACTAGTAAGTTTTGTAATTATACAACCTTGTACGTCTTAAAAATGTTTCGAATGATCTATTTATACTTTGACAAAATAATTTGTATTAAGTGTTATAATTTGTTTCTTGTAGCACATTCATTCCGCATAAAAAGGTTGCTTATTTTGGTCTTCATTTATATGCAGGTATTGTTGTACATAAGTTTTTCTCTTAGGACATGAGGATGTCTGATGCAGATGAAGTGGGATGTTGTATTTGTATATGGATGTGAATTGATGCAACTTTGTTATGATGATATACAATATCCATGAGCAAATTGGTTTAGTTATATTGATGATATACAATATATCTGTACATGAGTACATTGGTGTAGTTGTATTGATAATGACAAAAAATCATGTTTGCATATCCGTTCATGGATGTCACATGAAATTGTAATGGTAATTATGTGTATAAAATACATGGAAATATTGATGATCATTATGTGTCTACAGTGTAATGCTTGTTGTCTATATTTTTTCATTGAATGAGACAGACGAATTTTTTGCCAATTGAAAAAAATGTTGCCCTAATAAAACTGTAGGGAAACTTGAAAAACCGAGATAGGATTTTGTAGATACCCCTCTCGTAGATCCATAGGTTCAAATGGACCGTTCGTAGGTGCCACGGATTTTGAGTTAGGGCTCGTCAAATGTTGACAATTTTTAGCACTTAGGGTGCTCAAGGGACGATGCCGGTAGGGTATGACCTTGAACGTTCGACCGAGTGGGGGGGAGGGGGATAGGAGAATGCATAGGGTAATAATGCCTAACTGGATATGTTAGAACTGACAGTTTGTTATCACGACAATCAGAACGATAAATTGGCCACGCGACAATATTCAATTGAATGAGATTGATGATTTTTTTGCCAATTGAAAAAATGCTGCCATAATAAAACCGTAGGTAAAATTGAAAAAATGAGATAGGATTTTGTAGGGATCCTTCTCTTAGCCTTGTAGGTTCAAACGGATCGTTCGCAGGTGCCACAAATTCTGAGTTAGGGCCTGTTAAAGTTTGACAATTATTAGCACTTAAGGTGCTCAAGGGACGACGCTGGTAGGGTATGACCCCGAGTATTCGACTGAGTGGGGGGGGAAATAGGAGCATGCACAAGGTAATAATGCCTAAATAAACATTTCAGAACCGACAGTTCATTATCACGATGAGCAGAACGAAAAATTGGTCATGCAACAACATTCAATTGAATGAGACTGATGATTTTTTTGCCAACTGAAAAAATGCTGCCCTAATAAAACCATAGGGAAACTTGAAAAACCGAGATAGGATTTTATAGGGACCCCTTTCATGGATATGTAGGTTCAAGCAAATTGTTTGTAGGTGCCATGGATTCCGAGTTAGGGCTTGTCAAAGTTTGACAATTTTTAGCACTTAGGGTGCTCAAGGGACGACACCGGTAGGGTATGACCCCGAGCGTTTGACCGAGTGTGGGGGGAAAATTAGGGGTATGCATAAAGTAATAATGCCTAACTGGACATGTCAGAACCGACAGTTCGTTATCATGACGAGAAGAATGAGAAATTGGCCACGCGACAACATTCGATTGAATGAGATTGACAATTTTTTCGCCAACTGAAAAAATGTTTCCCTAATAAAACCGTAGGGAAACTTGTAAAACCGAGATAGGATTTTGTAGGGACCTCTCTCGTGTCCCCATATGTTCAAACGGATCGTTTGTAGGTGCCACGGATTCTGAGTTAAGTCCCGTCAAAGTTTGACAATTTTTAGCACTTAGGGTGCTCAAGGGACGACGTCAGTAGGGTATGACCCCGAGCGTTCAACCGAGTGTGGGGGGAAAATTAGGAGTATGCATAGGGTAATAATGTCTAAGTGGACATGTCAGAACCAACGGTTCGTTATCACGATGAGAAGAACGAGAAAATGACCACGCAACAACATTTGATTGAATGAGACTGATGATTTTTTCGCCAACTGAAAAAATGTTGCCCTAATTAAACCGTAGGGAAACTTGAAAAACTGAGATAGGATTTTGTAGGGACCCCTCTTGTGGCCTTGTAGGTTCAAATAGATTGTTCGTAGGTGCCACAGATTCCGAGTTGGGGCCCATCAAAGTTTGACAATTTTTAGCACTTAGGGTGCTCAAGGGACGATGTTGGTAGGGTATGACCCCGAGCATTCAACTGAGTGGGGGTGGAAAAATAGGAGCATGCATAGGGTAATAATGAATTGTATTGTTCATTAAATGAATTGTATTGTATTTTTAATTAAATGAATTGTATTGTTCATTAAATGACTTGTATTACATTCATTATACAAACAACACTTGGGATGAAATGAAATGAAATGAATTGTATTGTTCATTAAATAACCATTATTAACCATTGTTAATTATTGGAGTGAAAATTAAATTTTTCCATGATAACACCATGCACACATGAGAAACAATTTATATGATCAAATATCAACTTCTGTATATATGAAAATGTCAAATGATTACAAGTGTATGTCCATACACAAATATGGCATAAACACCAACTGAAACAAAATATATGTCTATATACGTGAATGTATGTCCATATACAAAATATACATGCTAACTAGACATGTAAGCATCCCAAAACTATCTATAACATCCTAAGCTACTGATGGATCATCAAAATCAATCTTCTTCGCCGCACTGCTCAGCTTTGAAGGATCCTACACAAGAAAAAACAAACCACGATTAAGATTAGTTATATTCTTCTTATATCTACTAAACACAAAATAAAATAAACCCACATGTACTCTTCTTCTTCTTCTATCTACTAAACACAAAATAAAATAAACCATATATGGATGTTGCACTGGGAGTGGGGGATCAACAGGAGGAGGGGGAACATATGGGCCTTGGACTACTCCGACTGCCCTAGGTCTATTTTGGGGCATACCTAAACTCACACCCTGGAAAGGTTGGATGTCAAAGTAATTCACATATTTTCCTAAAATAAACTCAACATACAATTTTTTGATGAAGTAGAAGGGGACATCAAGATTGTTGTTGGGTGGTTTATCGAAAACCATCCACCAATGATCCCAAAATTTTTTCACAATACCATCATTTGTGCACCATTTAATAGAAAGTTGTTTTTTGGGGGTCTACGGGTTGACCAGTGCGGGGATTCACAAACATTGCGGTGATAGTGGCTTTGTATATCTCGAGATCCTTGATCTCCTTATAGGACAAGCCATCCGCATATTGTTCCCTCATAGAATCTCGCCACAAAAGAGCGACATTATGCTCCTCAGTGACGGTTTCTATACTCTTTATGATCGACGTGAGGGGATCAAACATTGGGTTCAGGTGAGGGATCCTACGATAGACATCTGCTATCCCCCTCAATTGGTTCAAATTTTGTGCAATTAAATCTTGAATTGAGGGAGGGTTTGACAAAGGAGGGTTTTATGGAGGAGGGTTTGGTTGTTGTGGTTGTGGTTGATCAATGTTTTCACTATTATCCCCCATTTTTAACCTAATTGAATGTAAACAATTGAATTTAGTTAACAAATTTGAACAATTTTGTATTTGATTTTAAAAAATCTAGTTTTCATGAAAAAAAACATATTTTGAATGAAAAAACAAATAAACATTAAAAAAAAAAACCAAAATTTGAATGAAAATGATAAAAAACATTAAAAATCCTACCTTTTAATGTATTTTTTAGCAAATTTGGGTCAAACAATCGAATATCGGGTCCAACCAGATATCAGATTTTAAAAACTCGCGCAGCCTGTGGGTGAAAAATAACTCACGAGCTGCCACATTCCACTTATATTGTCTCAAAAAAATGGATATCTAATTTTTATACTTAAATTATTTTAAAATAACATTATATTTTATAATATAATAATAATATATTATAAAATATAATAATATATTATTATATTTTATAATACGTATTATATAATAATATAATAATATATTATATATTGTATAATTATATAATATATTATTATATTGTATATTATATATAATTATATTATATAATATAATAATATAATATTATATTTTATAATCTAATATTATATTATATATTATGTATCATATAATATATAATATATAATTACCTATAAAAATCGGTTATCCGATATCCGATTTGCTTAGGTCTTTACCATGCCAAGGTGTACTGACACCCAGGCCAAGCAAAAAATCAACATGAATTTTTCGTGTTTTTAGGCGAGTGGAAAAAGCTATTTTTTCACATCACCACTTTTTGGCCCCCCATGATCCTGCACTAACCCTGAACATGAACTTGTAAACATATTGACTGAAACACAAACACACATAGCCCATCACATAACACAGTATTTTCCTGAGTGGAAAAACCTTCACATAGGGTATAAAAAACCACTCGTAAAATTATCCTTATATTCATTCAAAGAGCATCAACTCTGTACAATGGTGGAGTACCAACTCAACACCTAAACTCATAAGCACCAACTTCTATAGGAGCACCAACTTCTATAGGAGCACCAGTAAACAATGTAAACTATCAAGGTCTTGTAACTGCAATTATTTTTGCAATCACAACATCTTAATAGTATACATCAGAATAATCTACATTATAGCCCATTACAAATAGGTATTGTGTTTGCCAGTACTGGATTACAAAATATTCTGCAATTAGAAAGAATACTCTGTATAGAACCAGAGAGAATAATGTTCTTTCAAAAACCTTATTTTTACAATATAAAGATATTTCAAAGAAACCCTTAAATCTGCAGTCTCTGTTTTTTAGCAACACACGTAATAGAATAATGACAAGATGCCATTCATATATACACAAAAAGAAGAAATGTTGCAGTTTCTGAAAACTTCCTTTTAACTGAATCGAAACTCTTGTGAAAAGATTCGGGTTAACGAAAAAATGAATATAGTTACCCCAACCGTTTTCATCTTTTTGATCAAAACCAAATCACAATGGTATACAAGATTATTTCATTAACTCGAACTATCATTTCCAACTGAAGAAACAACGAAACAAAACTGTTTTCATTTTTCATTTTTCATTATGAATCGACAGAAAGCATGCCAAGAATCTACCTCTTTTTAAACCGGCCAACAGTTAAAAGAAAAACTATATTGAACTTGTTCGAAACCTCCTGTTTCAGCTCAACCGAGTCAACAGTTGTTGTATTATCTCTTCCTTGTCTTCAACAGGCTTCAATCAAGTGTCTCCATGATATGCAAAGTGAGCAATGGCGGCTAGGGTTTCATTTGAACAAAAACAATATGATGGATAATAACTCTTGCCCTCTTTTCCTTTGCCAAATATCGAGCCCTTTGCGAAAATGTAAAATCATTTCAAGTCGGACAAGATAACCATGTGACTTATAAGAATATCACCGACAAGATAATTGCCAAATCATATGCCATATAACTTGTCCATACCAATGTCACTATCCACGTGAATACCAAGATGACTATCCACGATCCGTAAATCATTATTCAAACGACACCATTATAACATTTGCACCATGTTGACTGACCACAAAAACATGTGACATATATATAATTACGCCGAAGGCGTTCCCTATTTGAGATGACCAACACAATCTTTAAAATCTATGGCTGAAAGTTAGCCAAAATGAATGCAAGATCATTGGAAAAGTTTCCGTCGTTGATTGGTTTTTTCCCTATTTCGTCATCTCCGTACGGTGGCTGCGTGAAAGGACTCATCGGCACTGGCTATGTAGCCTTTTAAACCGCACTGCATAGCCTATGCCCCACTATGTTTGATTTCTATGCCTTCGTATATAGTGTCAGTCCGTGCTCTAGCGGCTTCTGCCTGTCCACAAGCTGGGTGGTGATCAATGGCGGTGACAGATAAAGCATGAACGTAAGCAGCAATGTACGCATTGATGGGCAAATCTTTTGAAAGGGTAAATCAAATCTGAAAACTTTAATGCAATCAAATCAATGATATTTTTCATCATTAACAGATTATTTGTGAGTGGCTACTAGAATCCACCAACAATGCATTTCCCTGATACAGGTCCCGGACTTGTTTTCTGATGCAGTTTACCGAACAGGAGAGGAGTTTGGAGTTGGTGAAAACCCTGTAAATTTTTATTTTTTTATTATGCTTGATAGAATTTTTTTTAAATGTTACTTTATAAATTTTGATTATATTATTAGTAATTTTTTAATATATTTTATTTAAATTATATTTTTTTGATTTTTTAATATATTTTATCAAATGAATCTCAAATGATTTAAAGGTGTATAATATAAATATAACAATAAAAATAGGTTTAATTATAGATAAAATAGCATTTAAGATTAAAGTAGAAATACGATTAACATTAGGGTTGAAATATCATTCAAGCTTAGGGTTAAAGTATAATTTACCCAAATAGGAGTTTAATAATGGTTAACATATCGTTTAAGATAAAAATTAAAATATAATTTAAGATAAAAGTTAAAATATTTTAACCATAATCTTAATTAAATAAAAGCTCAATATCAACATTTTAATTTGACCTGAGTAAAAATGAATGTGATGCAAGTATGCAGTTCTCAATTATATACAGATGTTTAAGATAAGAAATAATTAAAAAAATCATATAAAAAGATTATCATTGATTAATGAAAATTAGTTTGAACCTTCAAATAAAATGATTTTACTCATAGATTTCTTTTCTTTTTAAATATGAATATTATTAGGATTATTAGTGTAACGCTTATTAATTTTTAATAATATTAATATTAATAAAATGGATATGAAGCATTAAGTAAGAGGTGAAATATCTATAGAAAAAATAATAAATATTTGTTAAACTAGAATAATACTCTTTTTGCAAGTTATAAAGAGTTTAGTAATTAAGATTAGGGATGATTTATTTTAACCCTAATCTTAAATTATATTTTGATCCATCATTACTTTTTTCTTACACTTAGGGTAAAATGGGATCTCCATAAAATATTAATAAAATGGATATGAAGCATTAATTAAGAGGTGAAATATCTATAGAAAAAATAATAAATATTTGTTAAACTAGAATAATAATCTTTTTGCAAGTTATAAAGAGTTTAGTATATTCTTTTTAAATATGAATATAATTAGGATTTTTAAATATGAAGCATTAAGAAAGAGGTGAGATATCTATAGAAAAAATAATAAATATCTGTTAAACTAGAATAATAAAATGATTTTATTCATAGATTTATTTTCTTTTTACATATGAATATAATTAGGATTGTTAGCGAGCATGTATATAAGTTTAGAAACCTCAAGAGATCCCATTTTACCCTAAGTGTAAGAAAAAAGTCATGATGGATTAATTAAAATAATTAACATTTTAACTAACAAAATCTTACTTTTTAATTACTTTTTAATCAACAAGATATTTATTTTTCCTCTCTTCATTGGGATCACAGAGATATTTTATTCAGGTAGTTGTTCATTTAAAGAAAATAGATGTAACTTAGGAAGATGTTTGGTTTGCATTTAATAGGAATGCTTAACCGACCTGGGAGTGCTACAAATATTTGGGTGTTCCTGTATTTTAACAGTCACTTATTTTACTTGTAATTTCTGAGTTTTTTACAGTGGTATGTGTATTATACTTTGTTTTCTTTGTTCATCCTATTTATTCAGTTCCTCTTCAGTTCCTCTTGACTATAAATTGTTTTCCTAACTAATTGATTTGGGGATGTATTGTTTTCAGCTTTGCATTTGTCCATCAAGTTACTTCTTTGCCACAGGTATTTTCCATGACTATTAAACTTTATATGCTATTATTACATTTTCCCATCAAACAAATATTTTACCTTCTACGTTGCTGAAATTTTTATGCTCAGATTACTTATATTTAAGTGAGTTTTTCCATTTATTTAGGGTTTTGGGTACATGGAGGATAATCAACTCAAATTTTGGGGTTTATGGTCTGCTGTAAATTCATAGAAGTTCAAAATAACCACAACTATTGATTGGTTTAAATCTACATCCTATAATTAATCCGTTTTAGCTTCTATATCCTCCCTTTCCTATACACGAGTAGATTAAGTACATGGCCACATTTCTAGACATCGTAAGATCTCCACTCTCTGAACCAATGAACAGTCTAGATTCATGGCAGGAAAGGTAATTACCAATCAATCCTATTGTTGATAACATAAATCAATCCTATAGTTGATTAAAGGTTGCTTCATTTTTGTTTCAGAATTGAGATGCTCTTATTCGGAAATGAGATTTGTGAAATCATGAGATATTTGTGATTAATGTGCCACCGAGTTTTGGGTATAGGCCCTGTAGGGTTACATGGGGGCTCAATTTTGGGGATGTTGAGAAGATGGCTGTTAAATAATAAGAAAACAATAATATATAAAGTTTCACAGGGTTTCAATAGCGTTGTTATCATTATTCTACTCCTATATTAGGATGCCTAGTTTGCTGCTGGTAGCTCTTCTTGCTACGAGTAACTCCTCTTGGACCACGTTGGAATTTCATATCACATAAATAAAGCACAAGTTAAAAGCTGAAGCTATAACCCAATTTTTATTTTTTTTAAGTGCTTTGTAAGACAGCATGGCACAGTTCATTTGTGAAATCATAGGGACACTCGCACAAAGGTTAACTTGGAGATATTAATAGTGCTGTGTAAAACAAAATTAAAATGTGCATATTTCTTCCTTTAAGATGATTTCAACAGACAATAAGGATGAAAGGGACGGTTTAAACTTTACAGTATCTAGATTTTGAATCAATCATGGCTACTAAGATATTCAAAGCTTTTAAATGGTACAACATTTATATTCACAATAAATGACATTTTTTCACCATGTAAAATGACAGATCACTTCTACTATGAAGACTGACAGCCTCTTCAATATTATCACGAGATCTAAATCCTTTCAAATTCCTACTATCCAAATTCCATACTTGTATGGTACCCTCGATATATCAACTTCTTGTTTTGATTAAAAAATAAAACAACCATGTTTAACAAGGAATTATATTAACTGATACAAAAACTGTAGAGTTATTACAGTTTTCTAAGGGCCCTGCCAGCAACGTTTGCTTTAAAGGTTTTAGATAATAGGTTCTTTACAATACATGGTAAATATTACTTCACAGCGCAGAGGAGTTTATTTATATATCTTAACCGCCATCAATTTAATTTCTCACCACTCCTTGCCACTCGTCTACCATCCATTGCCTTTCTTCTTTACTTCTATCACCCTAAATCTTTTTTATCATCACGTCTTTCATAAACTAATATGATTGATGCGTGACAATTTCGGCATCTGATCAGGGAGTTATAGCCCTCTGTCCTTCATTGCCACCGAGCCAGATTATATACATGATAGCCTAACTAGACTCAACCGGAGCTCTTCCATTCTCTCAACAGCGGGCCCATTATTTGTATAGGGACTGTCTCTCAACAGCAGGAAGGGTGGATCCGGAAACAAAGGATGGGAGTTAAGTAGCAAGAGAAAGGAGGATCGATGGAAAGAAAAAAACAACTGTGGGTGGGGGCTGATAATAAAGCAGCTTTTATTCCCATCCGCTAGCGCCTCTCCTTAGCAACTAATCGTGGGTGAAGGACGTCCATCCATACCGGAGGGAGGATCCAAAGATTGAAGTGCCAGCCGGGAGAGTTGCTTGATGGGTTAGCATAAAGACTACTGGAGATGAGTCAAATCCGGAGGGTCCAACGGGGTGGGAGGAGATGGCCTTCCTTGAGCAGAACGTTCCTATCTAACCAGCTATATCTCCCAATTATAGAAAATAGGGGCAGTTTCAATTAATGGCGCCTTGGACGGGGTGAGCGCTTAGACTATTACGTCGTAGATGCGAGAAAGTAAATACCTATTCCAGTTGAGAGAGGCCAAAACATAGCGGTCATTCCCTTCTATAAAAGCCAAACCATCGCAATATATGCTAAGGAGGATGAGATGTGATTGATAAGACTTTCCTAATCGTAGAAAGAATGAATGGCAATGAAGATTTAATATATCGCCTAGGAACTATACATCTTTCTCCAATTAAAGCTCGTCTCTTCTTTAATTGTATTATTGCTTCCGCTCCATCATATTCCGTGCCCAGAGGAGTGCACTGGAAATCCTATCTGATTCATTATTTCATACAGCTGTTGATTCTTCAATGTAAACAGTAAAATTTAGGATGTTTTTAAAAGACCGATTTGTTTGCAGAATGTCATTTTTAAAATTCCTTCTAGAACATACTATGTAGCTTATTAACTTGGACAGTCTCCTATAGAAGATTTTACAACTTAGGGTATGAATTTTTTCCGTTACTACGGCAGTCTCCTATAGAAGATTTTACAACTTAGGGTATGCATTTTTTCCATTACTATGTTGATTTTCACAAAGAAATGAAGGATTTTAGAGGGTTTAAAAGAAGAACCAGCTTTCTGCGCCTCCAAGTCTTCTTCCTGCTATTTTCAACCTAATTTCTGCACCCTTTACGTATCCTCATCTGAATAAAAAACCATTACAAACTGTAAGAATGGAGGGCATTAGATTTAAACCACAGAGGAAAAGAAGAAATAGTGAATGAGAGCAAACGAATGTGAATTAGCAGGAGATTGGAAGACAAATTAAATCGCAAAAATAGATGACAATCAATATAGAAATTACAAAAATGGTGTAGCAACAAAGGCCTACCTACGCTGAAATTGGAGCTTTCTAATAATGTTAAAACAACTCTAATACGGATGTATAAAATGTTTTGAACATGTCTTGGTTTTGGAACTCCAGAAGCGAGTTCTCCGAGAATACTAGCATCCTCCACCTTTCACCACATGCAAACAACCTAAGTGCCACATCCACGGTTGAGAAGACAGCTATATAGGTTTTTAAAAATGATTTTTGCTGAATACGGGACAATGAGGCTATTATTATTAACTACTTTCTCTATGCCTTTAGCAAATGACAGTAAACAACTAACTAAATAAAATTTTATTAGCATTCAGTTTTAGTTTTACAACTTTGATTTAATGTAAGTTTTTTTAAGATTAAACTTGATATTATATTTATAATAAATTTTATGTCAGGTTCATATTATATAAATATAATTAAATAATATAAAGTCAAAATAATAATTAAGAATTAGATTTTAAATTAAGTTTATTATTGTTTTTAATTATTAGAATTTTAATAATGTAAATTAAGTTATAATTGTAATTATGAATTTTTTTGATTAGACTAAAATCATAATTATATGAATTAGAATTTGCTTAATTGGTTTGAATAACATTTAATGTTGTAAATTAGAGTTAGTATTTAATTATAATTATAATCATAATTGATATTATATCAATTATTTATTTTTTAGGGTTCTATCTATATAATTTATGTTTCAAAATTATCAATTGTTAATTCAAATTTAAACATAATTATAAAATATTTATAATTATTTGATTCAATTATATTATATATTATGATTGTGATCCTAATTATTAATTATCTTAAATTATGAACTCATGTATTGATGAAAGGACTGAAGAAAATTATTTTTGCAACCAAATTTATATGTGACTAAAGAAATGCTCTATTGGCAAAAATGAAACCTAATCTCTTCTTGCATACATAACATCATTCACTAACTATCGTACCAATAGCCCTAATGTGATACACAAATATATTTGTACAAAAAGATCCATTTCTTTCCTTACTGCCTTTCCACACCTCTTCCACAGAATTAGTGCATATGAACATTTTAATAGTTATTTCCATTTTAAAAACTTATTTAGAATTTGAAATTTTAATTTTTATAGTTTAATAACATGGAGAATCAAATTTATTTGATACTTATACATTCTTCAAATGTACTCCTATCAGGAAATGGCCGAAGATACAAATTGTGATGGTATCACTAAACTACCTACTGGAGATACAACCAAAAGTACTGAAAACCCTTTATTGGCAATGGATATCACAACCATGCCAGCAGAATCATGTTTTTCTGTGAATAAACCAGATTGTCTTGCAACTGATGTCCAAAATCTTGCTTCAATTGTGTCCACCAGCTGTCATGATATTGTACATAAATTCAAACTTACATGTCAATCAACACCTCTTGTGGAAGAATTGGATATTGAAAAACTTCAGGAGACGATGTCAACATTCCAAGCCAGTTACACTAAATTAGATGGGCTATTCACTTTTCTTAAGGAGATATACTGTCACCGACACTATTCAAGTGATAAAGAGTCCTCTGTCTCCTTTTTCATTGATGCATATGAGACATACTTAAAAAAAATGTGATTGGCTATTTTAGCTTCTCACAATGTAAATATCGTAATCATATATTTGCGCTACAACTATTAGTATAGATACTAAAAAGTAAAAAAACAAACTTCTATTTTGGTATTATGTGACCTACCTAATCTATCAGTGTAAATCATCAACATAAGTTAATAATAAACTTTTATTTTGGTAATATGATTCTTTGAGCTTCAACCACTCATTCATTTTAGAAATAGATGTTTTTTACTCACAATTTTAAAAAGTTTACTTCATAACTTTATTTTTTGAACTAAATAGTGTAATAATAGCTTAGATGAGTTGTATCACAAGGAATACTTTAAAAAATATTTGTTATCATTATATACTCTTCATCTTTTAAAAATAGCTTAGATGAGATGCATTAAGTTTGATGAACTATTATTGTTTATAAAGATAATTAGAAAATAGGAAAGATTGGTGCATAACTTCAACAACTATTCAAACACTTTTTTTTTTTCAAACATACCAATCTTAACTTGAATACTACTTTGAAGAATTCTTTTTTTAATACTACATTTGTAGAAAGAAAGAAAAATTAACAAATTTCAATTTATATAAACAAACATGTTATTCCCACTCAATTTCAATTTCATGTTGACCGCAATTTCTTTGTCGCAACCTAATTGTCCTATTTCAACTTACTCACAGGCCAACATCTTCCACTCAGTTTGAATTGAATGATGGCAACATTAACTACAAATGCCATAGCAGACATTCTTGCAGGCATGTCTCTTGTTGACCCTTCTTTACAAGTTACAGCAATACATTCCATTCAACAACCTCATTCTACAAATGTCAAATATCACCTACAACTCTCTGATGGTATGCACACCCATCCAACATTGCTTCCTGACCAAATGAACAGTCTTGTTCTAGAAGAAGCTTTAGTCACGGGTTCTATTCTCTGCCTTACAGAATATTCTCGCAAGATATTCGACAAATACACGTATGTCCACATTTTCCAATTTTTTTTTTGTATTCTTGTTTCTTCTTATAGACCTCCTCCCTAAATAAACATCTCAATTTATTGCAGGGCTATTATAATTCTTAGCTTCGACATAATTTCAAATAATGCAGCTATCATTGGATCTCCACCTCCACTCCTAAAAGCTATTGCCTACCTTCCATCAAATAGTTCTGAAGACCCATTGAACCCTTTCCCAATTATTCCCATTAAAACATTGACCCCATATCACAAACAATGGTCCATTCAAGGTCGAGCATTAGCAAAAACCCCTATTCACAATTTAAAAAATGTAGGACGTGATGGGAAAGTTTTTGGATTTGATTTTGTAGACATGTTAGGATCTGAAATACATGTGACTTGTTTTAATGAACTTGTTGATAACTTTTACCATGTTATTCACTCTGGTAGTCTTTATGTGATCTCCAACGGTCGTATTAAAGTGGCAAACACAAAATATAGTAGCTCCACAAACCCTTTTGAAATAATCCTCCACGACTCTTCCATAGTAACTCCTACCACATGCATAGACTCTACCATACCCAAGCATAGTTTCCACATTAAGAGCATAGATTCACTACAATCGTTCCCTATTAATGCCCTTGTAGATGTCATTGGAATAGTTTTATCAATCTCCCCTACATCAACCATACGTAAAAGAGATGGCACTGAGACAATAAAGTGTACTACTACAATCATAGACATGTCAAGTTGTACCATAGATATTACATTTTGGGGTCGCCACTATCAAATCGAGGGCAAACAACTATTTGAAATGTCCCTAGAACCGAATCCTCCTGTTCTTTTGATCAAGTCTGGCCGTATAGTATCTTGGAATGGAAAATCACTTGATACTATCTTTTCAACTACACTTTTAATCAATCCAGATTTATTGGAAACCACAACATTACAAACATGGTATGCCAAGAAAGGGGTTGACGAACCCTACATTTCATTGTCACAAACCAACCTTTCCCCCCACACATTTGAAAATCCAATAGATATTTCATCTATTACTGATGAAAGCTTTCCTGGCCAAAAGAATGTATGTGTGAAGGCCACTATTACAAAACTTCACTTAGACAACTTTTACTACCTATCTTGTCCACAGGTAGTGAACAAAAAAAAATGTAAGAAAAAAGTTGTGCAAAGTTCACCCAACACATTCCAATGCCCAAAGTGTTCTACTGATCTCTCTGAATGCGATTTTAGCTACATGCTTAAAATGGACTTGCAAGATGAAACAGGTGAGCTTCTTAAAGTTACTGCATTCGAAGGACCATCAAATACCTTGTTGGGTGTTCCTGCAGAAGATTTCCAGCTACTTCTAGCAGAACCTAATGCTGTGGAACCTATATTGAGCAATGTTATTGATTGCAAATTTTTCTTTGATCTCAACATCAAAATGGTTCCATTTGCTCGCCAAGAAACACAAAGCATTGTTATTACAGCCATTAAGCCTACCTAAAAGTTACATATAATACTGTTCATGGATGTGTATCCATTTTTTATATCTTTTTCAATAATATGTATTTCACTTGTCCATATATGAAAGCATTTTGTATATCTTTTTCAATATTATGTATTTCACTTGTCCATATTATGTTTACAGTATTATGTCATCATCATGTATTGTACTTAGTCATGTTACTTCAATAAATGCTTTTAAATATACTTAAATTTACACAATACAAAAAATCATATATAAATCAACATATGTTGTATTTTTTTCATTTATGATCAAATTTTTTTTATTCAAACAATGAATCTCACAACTTTCTTTATAATCGTTTCATATGCTATTTCACATTACACTAGCACTTATTTTGGTATATAGCTTTTTTTATTAATTTGGTATATATTTATATTTTAAAGATTCTCATTCACAGATATATCATATACCTTTCATTCTCAACACACTGTGCCATGGAAATACAAAATGATACAGTGGAAGAAAGACGTGCTCATCGAAATCAAATGCAACGCGCAAGGTACCATGAGAGGAAAATTATTCTTAACAAAAGAAGAAGAGAAACCAGACACTTTTTAGCTGGACAACCCTCCACATCCACAGTATCTTCTCCCCACTTTCCACCCCATGTAGAAACACATGTACCCCAAATCCAACATACAAATCAAGCTACCCCAATTGCCGAAAACTATAGCTCCCCAAACTTTTGTCAAAAATATTGCATCGCCAGAAATAACTTTCGTTCAAAATTGGACAAGCTTTCAAAGATTTCAACATGTCTAATATGTTTCGAGAGATACCCAGGAATTAAAACTAAAAAATTTAATGGAAAAAATACTTGTTATAGATGCACAACAGAAAAAAATGGACACCGCTACTCAAATTGGAACAACATGGACCCTGGTGAGCAACCTCAATGTTTGCAAATACTAACTCAAGTTGAGGAGATGTTGATAGCAAGGATTAGCCCTGTCCTTCAAGTTACCTATGCAAGAGGAGGCCAACTAAAATATAGTGGCCATACTATTTGTTTTCCTCAAGATATTTCCTCAATTGCATCCCACTTGTCTAGGCATATAGATGGATTGGACATGATAATAGTAAACAAAGAAAACAGTGGCCAACAACAATACAACTTCTATGTTAGTAGAGGACGTGTGCATGAGGCATTACAATATAAGATTTGTTATGACCCATACTACAAAGATGTACAATTAGATGAATTGGCATTGTCGTCTTTACCCATTAACCCCACTAATATATCTAACCTACTATATTCAACCACTTCAAATCCTGATCCCATTCACTTAAGTTTCATGCAAGAAGATGTTACGGAGGATGGTCCATTGATAGAGGACTTGCAAATGACTGATTCATTTGTGGCAAATCTTCCACCTGCACGTCGAGAGGTCGAAGAAGTTTGCTCTTTACTACAACTAGGGCAAGGACGCCCAACTCCTGTAGTTAAATGGCCACCCATTTCCCCATCTCCTATAAATGAATACACTACTGAAGGATTGTTTGTAATGTCATTCCCCACTTTGTTCCCTAAAGGTATGGCTGCATTCAAACAACCACGTCTTAAAGAAGTTAAGCTACATGAGTATGGTCTCCATCTTTTAAGATACCATGATAATAGATTTGGCCAACACCCAAGGTTTAGGTACTTCATATTGAATATACTAATGCGCCATAGAAGTCAAGCCACCGCATCTGTGTTTGTCCACAAACAACTTGATGATTCAATGCCTATAACAATTTTTGACCTTCGACAAAGATTAAAAGACTTGCCTGATGACAAACTAGCAGATCAACTAATGCGCTTTAGCTCGTCAATTCGTGGAACTAAACCATTCTGGAATCAACGTAGAAGGGAACTTATAGACATGGTCATCCAAATTGGTTGTCCAACGCTATTTTTCACACTCAGTGCTGCTGATACAAAATGGCCAGACTTGCATAATATCATGCCAACCACCACACCTACAAATCCATATGCAACTGCTAGATGGAAATTACAAAATATAGTCCAAAATCCACACCTTACTGCAATGTACATGCATCACAGATTTACTGCATTTCGTGAAGAAGTGTTGGAAAAAATTCTTGGCGCAAATGACTATTGGTATAGGTATAATTCTTGCAACCTACTACTTTTACCTTCAGCTCTTACCCTTCTTTTAGTTTTTTTTTTTTTTCTAAAAACCTCTTTTCCCAGGTATGAATGGCAACATAGAGGCTCTGCACACATCCATGGTTTCATTTGGCTACCAAAAGCACCTGACATTGGCAAATTACAATGGAATGACATTCAGTCAGTACAAAATGCACTTGCATACATTGATAAATATGTCTCCGCGTGGAACCCACGAAGTCATGCATTGAGAAATCAAATGTTCCACCGATCCATTGTTGATGACCCTTTCTTGATGGACACAAGCATGATAGTATCAAGTGATCCTTTCATTGACTATTGTGATTTGGCCAACCGTGTTCAAAGACATACAAAATGTACTATCCAAACATGCCTTCGCAGGAAGGGGACATCTCTTCAATGCCGTTATAAAGCCCCTTGGAACATTACAGAGAAGTCGTCTCTTTCTAATGATGATAATGGCCAACCTAAGCACACCCCTGCTCGCAATGATGACCGCCTAAATCTTCACAACCCATTTATACTCTCAATATGGAGGGCCAATGTAGATTGCCAACCTGTTCTCTCAATTGATGTTGTGATCAAATATATTGCAAAATATGCTGCTAAAGCTGAAAACAAATCAGAAACATACCATGCAATGTTATCTTGAATATCAACCAACTTTGAGTCTGATAAACCAGCTCCTAATGCTTTTCGCAAAATGCTTCTTGACAACCTTGTGGATCGTGATATAGGTGCCCAAGAAAGTTGCCACCTTCTGCTAAAGCTACCACTCTCCCTTTGTAGTCGAACATTTTTTTCTTTAAATGTGAACCAAAAAAATTTCCAACGTGTACCAATCACATCCACAGGAAGAACCACATATCCAAACTATATTGCATCTTACATGGCAAGACCAATACATTTAGAGAGAATTTCTCTTATCGAAGTAACTCAAAAATGGTCCTTCAATGCGTCAAGAAAGCATGATCAATGGAAAGAGCGAGCCACACCAGTCATAGTTCGAGTGTCTCCACGATTCACAACCATCCCTACAAAGGAAGAAAAATGTTTTCAAGCATTTTGTTGGTCTGAACTTTTATTGTACCACCCATTCCGCAACATTCAAATGGATTTCGGCTCGACAGATGATGAAATTCAAGCACTGTGGGAAAGGTTCTCGCACAAGTACAAGCCATGGCATGTCTGCCGCACATCTGCAGAAGCCGATGAAAGATCTAATCCTACCACTCCTTCAAGCGACACAGAACAACTGCCAGAAAACCTTCGTAATGAATGGCAAGTACTGTCAGCTTCATACCCAGGACTTCCTCTTCACCTGGATGAACTTGATATGCTTGGCCAACGTGATATTGACTTGAAGAATGACTGGGGGGTACATCACTTCAGTCCACAAGAAAAAGAAATAGCTACAAATTTCATACACTCCAATCGCCGAACATTTCAGCCCCATCATGTTCTCCAACAACAAAGCCAAAATAACCTATGTATACAACAACAAAAGGCATATGATATAGTTATTTCACATCTACATGCTACTAGTTGGCAAGCACCATTGAAAATGATTGTTCAAGGAACTGCAGGCACAGGAAAGTCACACCTCATAACAAGCATTAAATCAGCACTCAAAAGATCAGCACCAAATGGCCAATCACCATTATTGCTCCTTGCACCAACTGGAGTTGCGGCATTCAATATACAAGCATCAACAATTCATTCAGCACTACGAATTCCAATCAAAGAAATGCACCCTCTACAAGGACAAACATTGGCAAGCTTCCAAGAAAGCATGTACTTCATTCGCTACATTATAATCGATGAAATGAGCTTCATTGGTCCCAGGTTTATACAACACATTGATATAAGGTTACGTGAGGCATTCCCTGCCCATAACCAGCTCCCATTTGGAGGACGCTCAATCATTCTCTTTGGTGACTTGGGCCAACTACCACCTGTCAAAGACATTCCTATGTATGCTTCAACTTCATATGGAGGGACACTATGGCGTAGCTTCATAACAATTATAACATTGAAAAAAATATTTCGTCAAATTGGAGATCAACCTGCACAAATTGCCTTTCGTGCACTTCTCTCCAATTTACGAAATGCAGAACCCACTATTGCAGATTGGCAACTTTTACTTTCTCGAGCAAATTCAACACTTTCCTCTACAGAGCAATCTTTATTCTTATCATCCACACACTTATTTGCAACAAATGAAATGGTATCATTACATAACAAACGCATGTTGTTGTCTTTGGCAAAGCCTATTGCCCTATCTACTGCAGAACAACTCAAGGGAATCACATGCTCAAACCCTGATGAGGAACAACTTGAGTCTAAGATCCTCTTATGTATTGGCCAAGAAGTTATGTTATCTGCCAACTTGTGGGTGGAAACAGGACTTGTCAATGGTGCACTTGGACAAGTCAAAGAAATTGTATATAATGTTGGTGAAAGACCACCTGAACTCCCCTTATTTGTTGTTGTTCAATTCAAAAAATACATAGGCCCAGTTTGGGACCAACACAACCCAAAAAATATCCCTCTTATTCCAATAAGTCGTGGTCTTCGACGTCAAATACCACTAAAAATGGCATGGGCCTTAACAATTCACAAATCACAAGGGCTGACACTTCAAAGAGCGACAATCGACATTGGCAATACAGATCGTCAAGGGTTGACATTCACAGCAATTTCAAGGGTCCGTGATCTTGCAAGTCTTCGCATACACCCTCCATTCACATTCCAAAGATATTCACGTATACAAAAGAGTCCATATGCTGCTCGACGAAAAGAAGAAGAGGAACGCTTGACAATGTTATCAAATGAAAACACTTCTCCAGGTTTTTGCTCTTCAACCCCTTGTCACATTGAATCTTCTTCATTTCCTGTTCTTTTCTTTAGACCAAAACAACAATACATGTACACCATTTGTTCAATCCGAATACTGCTTGTCCTTATATGAATTGTGCTTTGTGAAACTATATTTAACATATTTATTGTGCTTTGTAACAACGTGAAACATTCTAAGCCTTGTTGTTACTGACAAATGAAAGACCTCTACACGGTTACAAACTTGCTTCAAATGAACTGTTCTTTACAAAACAATATTTTACATATTTAGTGTGTTGTGTAACAGCATGAGACATTCAAAGTGAAATATATCTACATGGTTCAAATTGCTTTTCCATTTGACCTAATTTTCATTTATATATATACTACAAAAATCTAACATTGCAAACTTCTCTCATTGATTGCAAAGGACCTATTCTATACCATTTAATAGTTTTTATGTTATTCTCTTACTCCCATCTTTTATTTGGCGTACCCATTGCACCCCAAAGTGCAATTGCTAGTAATATGCTAAGTCATGCAAAGGTTGTCAACACATCATTCGACTGTCCCAGTGGCACTATGACTAAGTCAAGTGTCAAATATAATATATATGCATGTGACTATTGCTTGTCACTGACTTTCCAAATAAACCAATAAAACACTATTGGTTGTGCAAGACAATGTAAGCAAGGCTAGTCAAGACTAACTCCAAGTCAATGTGTCCTTTGTAAATAAATCCTGCTAATAATTATAAAATGCCAAGATATATATATGCATTGATGTATCAAAAGAAGTCCAAAATAATACTGAAAATAAACCACACATAGAGCCTGATCACAATATGATAATATTGTTAACCATAACTTATATTATCAATAGAGAAAGCAACTGTGTGAGTCAAGCATCATATTGAAACCTTCTGAACCATTTTCTGAATTACAACCTTGTAATGACATCTTACAACCTGATATAGACTAGTATTGTATCTCATTAGAATGATAATAACTTATTGAATTATTTTCTCAATAAGACCTTAATAGTCTAACAATGAAACCATTGCCAGAATACTAAGCCCTTATCATGGACAAAAATGCATAAGATATTAGATTCTAATAAGAAACAATACATAGACATGTATCAACTAATAAGAGTGCACAACAAAGTATGACCATAGAGAGATAAAACACCGACACTGCATTGTGAATATGTTCAAGAAAATCATACCATCACAAAGAACCATTACAATCTATCGCTTGCACCATGAATAGAACCTGTCACTGTCTCTTCAAAAAAAGAGTGCACAACATCTGCAAAGAAAGTGATCCTTGTCTACACATGAACTAAACTGATCAGAACAACCAATATACATCAACTCTGAAAGTGAATCAAAACCAAAAATAGTATACTGAAACCAAGTATGTGATAATGCACTGAATATGCCAAGTATGCCAATGAACCACAAGAGCAATCTGTTTTGACATCAAGGACAAAAATGCTACAAAGAGAAAGTCAACAATATGATATATAGTTACCTTGGATAATTGGGTGAGATCAATCTCTTTAACCATGGACCTTTTGAGTCAGCCATGAGAGGTGCATTTAGGTGCATCAATGGTGTGTGCCACTCTTTAGGTAGAGAGGGATACAATAATACACAAGTTAAGGATGTTCAAGATTGATCAAGATGCTATTAGAGAAAAGAAAGACAATTTGGATATAGTGCTAGCATGAATAAAGGCAAGAGCAATCATACCCAACTTTAGAGATGTCATTACTATGATTGTTTTACTATAATTAGTATAGGCATAGATGATGTCATGAGCTAGTTAGTTGGAGGTGGCTACTATCTGTTTGTTAGTAGATTGGGTGCCTTATATGAATGACTATGGTACTAGGGGGGAGATTCAATTCACATTCAAGATCATGAATGAGAACTCGTGTGCACAAACAGTGAAATGGGGGAGGGTTCATCAAAATAACCTCCTTTCCAATTGTTCCTTATTATAACATTTATAATACATTTATAAATCATTGTGATGTTGAACTATTATTATTTGGAATGGACATATTTCATATATTGATATTATGAATATTATAGAGATGTATGTATTTTATGTTTAGTTTAAGATATTACTTTATATATTAAATGTGTTTCTATATATGCATGTGTACAGGTGAATGATGTAACATAAACAATCATTGTACACACATTTATCTTAGGTAATCAATGAGCCATATATATTGTTATGGAATCCTTAGAATATGAATCAAAGGGTCCAAAAAGGAATCCCATTATTACAATCTAAATCATAGATGTCAAACTAAGCAATCACTGAAACAAATAAATAGGTGATGAGGCAGTCCTGAGTGGTGGTGTTCAGCCTACAACAGTGAATCCACCATCCACAACAAGATTAAGACCACTCACATACCTTGCTTCATCACTGGCCAAATACAGAGCAGCCTCTGCAATATCTTCCTCTTTAAGAGTAACCCCCTTTAAGTTCCCAACACTATTAGCCCACTCTTCCACCATGGCCCTGCCCTCCCCCTCCCCTGAAGAACCATTCTCTTCCATAAGCTTGACTGCCATATGAGTGGCAATGATAGAAGGTGACACACAATTCACTCTGATTCCAAACTTCCCCAGCTCAGCAGCACCACTTTTGGACAACCCAACAACAGCATGTTTAGCGGCAGTGTAAGCATACGACATGCCGCCGCCCAAAACTGCTGCAACGCTGGCCGTGGAAATTATGCAGCCCTTTTGAGCTGGGATCATCACTCGGCCTGCATGCTTCATGCCATGCAAAACTCCCTTTGCATTTACGTTCATAACAATCTCGAATTGTTTGCAATCGTACTCTGCAACGGTCCCTTTCTGGGCATCTGCTATGCCGGCATTGTTGAACATGATGTCCAGTTGCCCGTATTTTTGCATGGCCAAATCTACGGCAGCACTAACGTCTGACTCTTTGCTCACATCGCAGTGGATGAAGGTCGCCCATGGAGGCAGAGCTTGTGCCAGTTTTTCCCCTGCTTCGTCTGAAATGTCGGCGATTATGACTTTGGCTCCGTGTTTTGTGAAGAGGCGGACACAGGCTTCCCCAATGCCTGACGCTCCGCCTGTGATTATTGCCACTTTGCCTTCCAATCTGCATTTCCATACAATTTGATCAATGAATGATACAACTAAATCACTTAAAACTTCGTTTTTTAAGTATTACAGCCCTAAAAAATTTATTGGAAAACACAAAGCAAATTACCTTCTCTGTGTACAAGCCATGGCTGTAAAAATTGCAGACAGAAAGCTTAAAAGTTAAGGAGATAAGCGTGAGATAATGGTGAAGCAGAGTAGAGGCAGTCTTATATAAAACATTCATGTACGTTGAAAGAAAGAAGCCTCATTCAGTCAATACACGTTTGGAGAATGGAGAAAGATTAAACATTCATGTACGTTGAAAGAAAGAAGCCTCATTCAGTCAATACACGTTTGGAGAATGGAGAATGATTAAAGAGGTGTTCCATAAAATTATGCATCCATCATAGAACATGATTAAACAGGTGTTCCATAGATTATCCATCATAGAACATGATTAAACAGGTGTTCTATAAGATTATGGATCACGAGGTTGGGCTTAACCGGGGCCACTCGAAGTTTCCTGTGTGTGTGTGCAGATGAGGTTGGGCTTAATCTTACCATTTCTGAGGACTGGAAGAAGCGGTTCGTCTTAATCAATGTCATCTTATGACGTGTTTCTCCGTAACATTTGTTTTTCTATATAATTTGGAAGAAACACAAAAGTGGCTCAATCATAGGTGTATGATATTGTAAATTCTTTACAAATAGAAGCATTATTTTTTCAAGTCCATGTTTAGTTCTATAGCTAACAGAATTTGTAATTGATTTGTTGATTCAATTCCTGATATTAATGATGTTTAGCAGCTTCATGTATTTGATTTTTATTTTTTTTGCATGTGTTTATCTATTTCTTAGTTTATCTATTTCTTAGGGTTGTGTAGTTGGATAATTTTAATAGATTTTCTTATGTATGACTGCATCAAATAGTAGAGTTTGAGTTAATATGAGAGAAGGTAATAATTCTACAATAAAAATATTGTGTGCTGCAATATAAATGATCCATAAAAGTCTTCTAAAGAAATCTTATGAGCACATGACATCATAGATAACCCATAAGAGAGTTGTTTCAAAAAAAGAAGTGTGGAGGGGTCTTTTAGTACTATAATGTCAGGTAGAAGATATGCATGTGTGAACCTCCTCCAAAAAGTGTGTTTGGTAAAGGTTGTTTTAGATTGGAATAAATGCTTTTGAGAGAGGACAAAATATCCTCTAGTACCATGGTATTGGAATATGATTGTTAACAAAAACACTAAAGGTGAAACAATCAACACTAATTGGCATTAGATGTTTTTTTTTTTAAAGGGAGATCTATCAAGTTGAGCACCAATTTGCAAGATTTAAGAGTAGCATCATTTTTTGCAAGTTTGACTTGTGAGAAAGGTGAGCAAAACTTGAAGCAATTTTCAAGAGGCATTTAAGTAAATTTCTTGAAAAGGGTAATTTGAACTAAGAAGTAACTTGGGGTGCCTTTTTGGCAAATGTTGACTAGAGGATTGGCATGGTTAGAGGTAAAGTTATACATTCTAGCTTAGGGAGATTCATGAAGAAGAAAAATGAAAATAATATGAAAAGATGATAAAGATGATGGAAAAAAATATTTCCCTAAATTGATCACTTAGAAAAGTAGATAGAAGTGATGTAACATGTTGAAGAAACAAGAGATCCCATGAACACTTTTGCAAACTGAACTTTTATTTTTAAGGCAATTTAAAAATGAAGCAATAGTGCATGATGTGCTAATAGATGTATGGTGACACAACTAAAATCAAATCAAATGAAAAATCAATTTCATTGTAGGAAACAATTGATTATTTTAAGGAACAATTGAGGTATAGAAAGAAAACCAAATTGAAATTGTGTGAAGAATAAGATGCCCTATATGCAACAAATGACTAGTCAAGAAAGACAAAATGTTCTAGTAATAATGCTAATGTTGAAACTAGAACAAATGACAAGTTTGATTTAGTGAATAATGTGGTAGGTAATTGAAAGAAATTAGCAAGAAGAATAATGCCAATGGCTAAAGCCATTAGTGCAATAGGGAAAGTTGCAAGGTGTGGCAACATCTAGTCTTATAGCAAATGTGTGGTAGGATGACTAGTATTAAGAGGTAACAAAGATGAGTTTCTCCATGGATATCAAGTGGGTGTTCTAGGGTTTAGCGAAATTTACAGAGGTCATGTGCATAACCAAAAGAAGGAATGATCATTGATGTTGAGGATCAAGGAATAAAATTGATGAAATAATATTGGAAGAGAAATTAGCGTTAGAGAATTGTGGTATCTTAATTATTCATAGCTAAGGAGTGTTGGTATAAATATTTGTGAGGCCTGTACATTGTGTAATTGGTTTAAGTTTTATCTCCTTTGTTACCCTTTCTTTATTTTAGTCCAACACTTATATTAGATCAAATAACATTTTTTATGGGCCCTCGTTGTTCAAATCATTAAAAACCTTGAAAAGGTCCTAAATGCCTTCAATCTCTTATGAAATTAATCAGTAATACTATTCTTTAATCTTGGACCACTTTATTATTTCTTTTTGGTTCAAAATGCCTAAGTTTCAAAGGGATACCTCAACATAGAGAGGTGTTTGTTCTTCTATGGGAAAAGGTTGTAAGGTCACAAAGTTATATTATTCAAGAGCACTAAAAACAAGAAGATTACAACCTTGCCAACGACATGTAAAATATAAGCATACTCTACTATTTCACCCAACTCTCCTATCCTACGATATTTTTAGTCTTTAAGAGTAATGACACACAACCTATTGTGATAATCCCTATAGATTTACGGGCAATTTATCATGCTAGTTACTTCAATCTCATTCCCATTAATATTGAAAATTATTGAAAAGGTATTCTTTGTTCCTTAAACGTAAATTGAATTATATTTCAACATGCTTGTAAGAGTGATCCAAGGAGAAGAAATGTCTAAAAGATGTGGACAACTATTGCAAAGTACTAATCAAATGACTTATGAGTTTAATGTGAATTTGCATGCCCCCTTCGAGTTGGTAGCAATTTTTTGGGGATACCTAAAGTGAAAAATATCATTTATAAAGGGAGTGGAAATAAAAAGATGGAGAGTGTTTACAAAACCAATAGAAGGAAGAAAATATTAATACGAAGCAATCAAGTTTCAAGTTCCATTTCGAGTGTTATATTTTGATAGTATGCTCATGTGGGTTTGTTTGAATCTTGTAAGAAATTCCTTGTAACCTCTAAAGATTGAATGTAAAGTGCATATTCAACCTTGATATAGTGTATCCAATTGCAACATATTCATTTTTAGATGTATTTGTGACCAGTTAATCAACTAGAAGATTGTAAAATATTCACAATTCTTTTATGAAGTATCTTTCCAAAATAATAAAGTACATATGTTCATGTTATGTAGGGATTACTAAGTATTTCTCTTCTAATAGCTTATAAATCTATGTATATATTGAAACATACCTATAGAACCTAGTTTGATTGTATGTAAATAAAATTGTGTAGTCCTTTGTGGGACCTTCATTAAGATCTCAATTTTGGTTTCTATGGTTGCATCACTTAAGTAAATTCAGTAAATTTATTTTTAGTTGAATAGAAACATCATTCTTTTATTTTCTATATATTCCATCACCTTATCAACACACTAAAACAAATAAAATATTTTATTGATTATCAATTTGTGTGATTTTCAGTATTTACCAACTTCCATATATTCAAGTGTATAATAACAATAGAGGTTGTAACATTAATATATTCAAACACTACCTAAGGTAATCCTTCATCAATTTAAGTAAAGGTGTTTGACCTTGCATGATCAAACTAGCATATAAGTACAATTTGACAATAAAAAAAGGGTACACTAACATTGGGTATGATCTACAATTGTGAAATTATTTATATTTTATAGTTTCATTCTACTTAAATATATTAGGAAGATCCCCCTTTTTAGTAGAGCTAGAAGTGAAGAAGGTTTTATCCACCTTAATGGTTGGTCCAAATTTTCCTATTTGGTCATAAGGTTGAAGTTTTTGCAAGTGAGTTGACACCCTTGCATTTTAGTAAAGAGTCTTACCTTTAGGTATTTGAGGCATAATTTTCATCACCAACAAATTAATGTTTTTTCTAGGTATAAAAACTCGAAGATCATTTTGAGACCCTACTTAATGAAAACCCAATGCAGCAAAAAAAAGTCACCATCCTTAAGTGATTGTTTAAATATATTAATTGTAAAGAAATATTGTCTCTCACAATTTAGAGAGGTGAATTTTTTCAACATTAGACCTAAAAATAAGATATAAATTGACAATTAGTAATGAAAATTGGAATAATATTCAAATATCAACACAAATAAGAGGAGTTTTTTTGCTAATACAAGGAATTAAGAAGCTCAATGGATAACTAAAAATATAGGTAAGTCATTGACATAAGATCTTAATGAAAGTAAACTAGTTGGTAGATATGGAAAAACTAATGCCTCTTTATAGATTTAAGTCATTAGTATCAATATACTTTAGATGACTTTGTTGATAGCATGTTTATAAATAGTAAGAAAACTTTTTAATTTAAGTATGATATGCCATGAAATCAACAATATATAGGAGTAATCTTATACTTTTTTGTACTCCACGATGTATCCCACCCAAAAAAATTCAAACTCTCCCTCCTCTACTCATGTCTCCTTTGTTGTTGTGTTGGTTGTGCAGGGCGATGTTCGAACGATGCTTGGTGTGGATCCTCATGTCCAAGGGATTCTAATGCCTCTCGGCCCTTGGATGCTCTTGTTGAGGTTCTGGGTGCAATGGGCTCCTCCCCAGTGTCTTCCCGTCCCAATGTTGCTGGCGTGCAGCCTGTTGGGCCTGGCGTGACTTGGAAGCCATGACCTAGACAACTGTTTGGTGGGGTCATTCCAGTTACTAATGCCATATCCATCAATCTAAAAGATGATACGACAGAGAAATTTTTTATAATGCTTCTATCCTCTCTTTACATGGTGCGATCTGTCGCTTTAGGGGGTTTTGGCCTTCTCTTCCTCAGCTGCACGCTTGGATATCTGAACATTGGGAGCCTCTTATCACAGGCAAAGTTCATATTTTCCCCATGGATAAGGGGTTTTTCAGTGCAAATTTTGATAATTCCCAGGATAGAAAGAAAATTTTATGTGATCCCTTTTTTAGCTAGGAGGATAAATTTCTATTGATGATTAAGCCTTGGCACTCTAATTTTAACCCTTCTACTAAAATGTTTAATTAGATTCTGACTTGGGTTCGGCTTCCTAATCTCCCACTCCATTTATGGAATGATTCTCTTTTAGAGGAAGTGGGAAATGCCCTTGGTGATTTTCTGATGGTGGATGTTGAATCCTTTGATATTTTCCATTCCACATTTGCCCGCATACTTGTTGACCTGGATATCTCAAATGGGGTGCCTATTGAAATTTTACTTAATTCTTCAAAGGGTTCTTGGGTCCAATCTTTGGACTATGAAGGGATTCCCTTTCGCTGTAGAAGATGTTTTAAAATTGGGCATGTTGCTGAACATTGTGGGTTTGAGAAAAATGAAACTAAGGCTACATGGTGAGAAGGTGCATTAGTACAACATTATACGGTGTCGAAGTTACCTGATCAACCTAGGATTTTTTCTGAGGTGGTTGCTTTGGAACCATAGGATCTTGAGGCATGCCCTTTGGTTGTCCCTCTTGGCAGGGTTGCTAAAATTGTGCATGTGTCTCTTGATGTTTCTCATGTGAAGGAGACTAAGAAGGCTTCTTCTGGTGTTAGTGATTTGGCTAGCACTCCTATTTTTACCAAATCTATTGACTTGCCTGTTGATGTTAGGGTTTTGCCTTTTGCTGGTTCTAGTGAGAATGTATCTGTCGGGCTGAGGCATGCTGGTGATGCTGGGGGTTTTCCTTTGTTGTCCGCTGGTTTTGGTGAGACTGAGACAACGGTTGCTAACACTCACTCTCAGGATTTTGGTGCATTGGATTGGCATGTTAAGGCAACGCAAGTGGAAGATGGATGGATTTTTGTTAAAGGAAAAAAAGTCGTCTTTTAAGCCTTCTTTCGATATGACTATTTGATCCCATAAGAGCAATCCTAAATGTAAATCTTGATGGTTCTTGGGTAGGGGATGATTTTTCGTTGGCTGCAGGTTGTTCTTTTTGCAACTTTGTTGTTTTTGGTTATGGGTGTCCTTTTTTCCCATGGTTGCCTGGTGCTTTCTTGTTCCTTTTATTTAGACAATTTTTTGGTTGAGGATTCTAGATCCTTTCATATTCTGTTTGTAAAGGGTTTCGGGTCCCTTCAAAACCTGTTTTTTCCCTAATAAAAAATAATTTATAGTAGTAAGAAATAAAAGGTCATCTAATAAGTTGCACACTGAGAATGTGAACACAAATTTTCCCCCACTCACAAGTTTGAGAAACTAAAGCGACACTCATATCATTCTCCTCATGCCATGTCTTCAAAAATTGAAGTTGAAAAAGAATAGGATCCTCCCTTCTATGATTTAAAAGCTACTATAGAATTAGAAACTTGATCAACATGTAGACATAACTGAATGACTCAATTAAATGCAATAGTAAGCTCAACTTCTTCAATAGGACTTGCAAATCAACCATAATCAAAATATTGCTCAATGAGTAAATAGGAACCAAACCATATCACTAAACATTAGTTTAGCCTAATAAATCCTCAAATGAAAAACCACACAATAAAAAATATTTTAAGAAATGAAGAGATTATAACCACCATGCCAAAATTAGTTGATCTATTTCCATCTAGATGACTTGCTCTCTTGGTTTAGTGAAAAATTTAAGGAAATTCCTCTTGAACTAGAAATTATATCATTAGTAAACACGTCCAATGAAATAGAGGCATATGAGGGAGACCTAAAAGTACAACGTGGGGAAGCCAAAATATTGGTCTCCAAGGATTTTTTATCAATATCATAATAGGAGACACAAAAGGCCAAAACTAACTTGAACCCCAAAATAAGAAAGAGTTGTAAGATAGTTCAAGATGTCACAATTGAAGAGAACAAACCTTGCTCTCAATCTACACTAAAATTTGATAAAAAATATCAAAGTATGGGGAAGAAGCCCCAGTACTATAATGATGATCCTAACTTTGAATGTTATGGCCCTCATTGCCTCTAACAAAAGTAATGTAAGATAATCCCTACACAATGTGGTAATATTGAATCATTATGAAAAAGTGGGCTTATTGACTTTTTTTTGTTTAGTTCAATTGTTTGTTTGTTAGTTGTAGTTATTAGTCTATTGTGAAACTTGATATTGGATTTTATAATTTTGGAAATAATTTGAGTTGTGATTTTTTAGTGTCATATTAAAATTTGAGAATAATTTAATGAGAAAAAAGATAGTCATCTAGTTTGAGAGCATCTATCAAATGGATAGCTACATATAGTTGGGATTATTTTCATGCACGTGGCAAGTGATTTAGATCTTGAACCAAATAAAATAATATTTATATAGATTTATTGAGACCCTAATGATAAGATTTGAGTACCACATGGAGGTTTCTTTAATGCTTTGATTTTGTAAGTATATTATTTTTGGTTGATGACATGTTATATGTGGTATTGGGCTTTATACTATATTGTTGCTAACATCGATAATCGAAAAATTTGTTGATGCTAAATAAACTATGTTGTATATCAAAGGTAGGTAAGCAAAGAAGGGAATGACTAAATAGGTAGAATGAAAAAAAATCTCGAGAAATTTAGCTAGCTAAAGGTGAAAAGAACTTAAAACATTTTCATAACTTTACTAGGGAAAGAGGGAGCTTAAAAAAATAATTTTATCAAATATAATAGAAGAGAATCTCTTGTTGAGCCTAAACTCATTAGGGTTGAATAAATCTTCTTTTTTTAGTGAATTATAGGAAGTAAGGAGGATTCAAACTTTTGGCAGATAAGAGATTTCTTATAGTTCATCCCCATCATTATGACTAGTGAAGATCATCAAATCTTAATAAAGCCCTAAGGAGATCAATTTGGATTTCTTGTAAGTGAGCTCAAATAAAGCCCTAAGGCTTAACAGATTTCATGTGGCCTTCTTCTAGAAATGTTTTTATGTCATTGAAAAATAAGTTGTGGTGGCTTGTGGTGAAGCCCAAAGATATAAAGGTGCTAAAAGAACTCAATTGTGTTTTTATTACACTAATCCCAAATAATTCGTCCCTTGAGTCTTTCGTAGAACTTTGAAAAATATCCCTTTGTAAAACTCTATATAAATCCTCTTGAAGTATAGGAACAACAATCTAAAAATAGTGTTCCCTTTCTAAATTCCCAAGAATAAAGTGGCTCAATCTTAAAAAGATCCATCACTAAAGGTATCAACACTAGACATGGAATCAATTACTCAATTTTCAATACAACTAAAGGCGCATAATAATCAAACTTAATATTAGCAAATCATATGATGAAGTAATTGGAGGTTCCTCTTGAAAATCTTAGAAAAAGTTGGTTTTTGTGATAATGGAGGGAATCAATCTTAGAATGAAGTAGAAATTGAAACTCTTTTGTATGAGATCTTATTGTTAAAATCACACATCACTAACATAGTAATAAATAATGACAATTTCATGGTTATAATTCTATGTATTTAGAAATGATGCTCTCTTAATTAGAGAATAAGAATCACTTTGAATGAAGTTTGTGTTATATTAGGTAGTTTAACATCTTCAATTTTCACATGCTGCTATCAATGGTTGGTGTAGCCTTAGAAAAATATGGGACTAATATTGCATTTAATCTTTATTTTGGTACAATCATTCCACCTTTTGCGATCATTCCTTGGCGTCATGTACAAATCAATTTCTATGTTGGAGTGATACTTCCTACACATTTGGTTTAGTTCAAGAGGGTTTTGACCTAATTATTTTTTGTTAAATTCTTCTCACTTAGCTATATGATAGTTATTTGTTTCACTATTTCTCTCCCTTCTAGCCTCTTTGTGGCACTAAAAACTCACAATGGAGTTGTTAATTCACTTTGGTGGTGAATTATAGTAGATGAAAATCCTTGTGGAGATCAATAAAGTTAGAATGAAAAAAAAATCTTCTTCCAAGGTGGTGATATCTTGGTTGTCATTTTAGAAGTTCTTGGTATGGATCTCATCAAAGGATTTTTTTGCCAAGATGTCAGCATTCACATCTATTCCATGTTTGTGTGTAATATCTATACCCTCATTGGTGGCAAGGAACTTACCAAGGTCATAAGAAAATATTACATTTGGAATAAGAGTATGATAACATGGAAGCAATTGTTGACAACATTGCTCATGTCATTACTCTTCCTCTCAAAGGATTTGAATGCCATAGACCTACTTAGATTGGTATTCTTTGTGGGACTAAGACTAGACTCATGATATTGAATAAAACGATTAAATATTTAAGGTTCTCAAAAATTGTTTTGGCATACCATGAACCTATGAAGACATCCTCAACCTGCAATCAGGGTGCTCCATGAGGAAATATTACTTTGAAGCATTTTGTCAAACAGTTCACGTGCCTTGCCAATGCTTCCACCTTTTGCATATTTGAAATCATTGCACTCTATCAAATAATTCTTGAAGCCATTGTGGCAAACAATTCACGTACCTTGTCGAAGCTTACACATTTTTCATACATATCTATTAGGGTAGCTGCAACTAGAGCCCTTTCCATAATTCATTTCCAGTGCCCCATGGTGGATGTCCATAAGTAAAGCTCCCATCTTCGTATGGTCTGGGAAGATGTTGGAAAATGTTGGAAAGTCTGGGTTTACAAATACTAATCACATTGGGTTGAGATTTATTGAATCATTTTCAAGAAATGCATTTTGTGCATATCTTGCAATCAAATAGGTTTCATGCTACCACATTTCTTTGAGGCATCTAGTCATATAGTTCATGTGCCCTATCTATGCTTCCACATTTTGGATGCATTTCCACCAGAGTATTTCCATTGTAAGATCTAATAGTAATTTCCCTTTTATTATGCTTTGGTGGATGCCTATACCCTATTCCAAAACTCCCATTTATCAACAAGATCATGAGCATGTCATGTTTTCTATCTGCTACTGAAACCACTCACATAAGGAATCCAGCAGGGATGAAAATATTTGCACCTGGCAAAAATATTCAATGACAATAGTGAAACAATGGGAGTGACCACTTTTTTTGTGCCATCCAATGCTTTCAAACTTCTACTTGGGAAGTTTTCAAATTCAAATGTTAACTATGACTATTATTTGAATCGAAATAGACATGAGGGAATAGACGTTAGTGAAAGAAATGTTGGAAACCAAAAATCTGAAAATGGGAATGTTGTAAATGGGAAATGTTAGCTCAAAGGTTAGAGTGGGCTCGACACACCAAAGAAGTCAAAGCTTCAAGTGTGTGAGTTAAGCTTAGCTGCATCATGAGATGTGGAGGGAAAAGTATTTATGGAATGGTCTATAATATTTTGGAACAGGTCAATAGAAATGTTGTATTGTCCATGTAGACAGTATAATGCATATTTGGTAATAGTTATTAATTAATTAAAATCAAAATATAATGTGTTTTTTTTTAATTAATTAATAAATATGATCAAAAGTGCATCATGGTTTAGGAAGACTTGGTTGCCACTATAGTATCACTTTCCTCTTTGTTCTTGTGTGAGCTCTTCCATTGGTTGTCTGAACACAACCAAAATGACATGTTCCATTCTCGTCAATTAAATAGCTATGCATTAACATTTTTTTTGTTGCACACAACAATCTTTGACTCTTCTAGTGAGTGAAGATATAATTTTTCACTCTATGCTTCCTGCAAGGAAGTCCTTCCAAGACAATAGTTCTATTTAAAGCCTTTCCTTCATCTAGCTCAATAAGCTCACCTCATACTTAGCAATGATTTCTTATGAGAACTACACAAACTCCTCTTTCTTATTCCAAAGAATGATGTTACAATACTTGCAGGGAAGCTTCCTCCATACATTGTGTTTCAAATAAATCTTCTCCTCTATGCCCCTTAAATCTTGATTTTTGACTTTCACAACCATTACAATCACTTACATAGGTGCACCACTTTGACAAATAAAATTAAAAATGATTTGTTCCCAATTCTTCACCCTTGATCTATCCTTCCATTATTTTCTTTCTTACAAATCTCTCCAACATTTTTAACATTATTGTATATCGTCCTCTATGCAACATTTCCTCTTTTTAAGTCCTTGATCTTTCCTTGCAAAAAATATCACTTTATGTCCCATCGAGTTCAATAGATTATCAAGATCTTCTCTTCTTTAGAACATGGGTGATTATGCATCATACTCCTCTTTTTCACAAGGTTCCTCTATCCTCTTTCCTTTCATGCTAGTCTCTTTTGTACTGCATCTATTTTAGAAGTGATTTCCTATGTCATAATTGTGATCTATAACTTTCTATTACTCTTTACATTGACTCTCTTTTGATCCATTCCTTTAGTTTTTCCTCCCTACCCATCTAATCACAACAAAGAATAAAATTCTTCAACATCCCTACCTAATACTTGTTACAGATGTGTGTTTTGTTGTCAGTGATGTCAAATGGTGTGGTTCAGATAGGTTTTGGTTTGGACATCAACTAAGTTGGATACGGTGTTGAAGTATTTGTAGTTATGGTTTTTGGACTAGAGGTTTCTATGATTGTTTCTATGGTTCAGACATGGACAAGTTTTGTTGGTATTTGATCTAATTGATATCAACTTTTTTTTTTTATGGCGAGGACAATTAGAAGCTTTATGGTTGTGGTTTGGGTGTTGTTTGTTTTGGTCCAAACTCTTTCATTTGTGAAATAAATAATTACTATATGTGTTAGGTTATGTTATCAAAGTTAGATGTAATATATATTTCTTGGTTCAGTGATTGCATGTGGAGTATTATTTTGGTCCAGTGTTGTTTTTTTTATGTTTGTCTTATGTTCTATGTGTTTCATATTTTGGTTCGGTTGTATATCTTGGTTCAGAAATATGTGTGTGGAATTCGACAATGAGTAGGTGTGACTTGATGTAAGCATGTTGATGTGGTTATATTTTCTATATTAGATAGAGTTGTAGTGTTGAAGTGACAATTGATGTAGAAGTAGTGATCTGGAGGATCAAGTGGTCTAGATATTTCAATATGTTCAGAGATTGTGCAATAACAGAGACAATAATCCGCATACTGAGATGCTCTTATTCATACAGTTCTATTCCTCAAAGTGGTAATTTTGTATCTTGCCATGTTACAATTAGCTTCAAGTTTGCAAGTCCTCTTTTTTTATCTTGCCCCAAGAGTGGGCAGATTTGGTCTGCAAGTTCGGAGCAGTGAGCTCCCTCTTTTGTAAAACATTCTTATATAGTAGATTGATTCTATGATTTTGTGCTCACAGTGGATTTTCCCAGTTTGGGTTTTCCACATATAAATTATGGTGTTCATTTGTAATTGATGTGAATGATCTTATGATGCCTTCATTTAATTGTTTATGAATGTTTGTTATCTGGAATAAACATGTTAATTTAAGATTAAGATCTAGAATTTGGTTTATGTTGATTCACCCCCACTCTCAGCATCTGGTTTGTGTTCAACAATTGGTATCAAATTAAGGTTCCTCTTGTGTAAGCTTAACTGCTTGAGGTAGATCCAAAGTCTTGCACACTATGTTTGAATAAAAGTTGAATGATATCAATGTTGTAGATCAAAGTGTTTGGGATGGTGTTGAAGGAGTCATTGATATGGAAGGAGAACTGAGATCTGCTTTGGCTGATCTAGATGAGTGCAGAGACAAATATAAGAAGGCAGTTAAGAAGATTACTTTCTTAAGGGGATTATTGGACAAAGGAAAGAAGGCTATTGATGAATATAAAACGAAGCTTGATGAGAAGACAAGAGAATGTTCAAAGCTAGAAGAAGAAGTGACGAATCTGAAAAGGGAACTCAAAGATGTTAAAGATCAAATTAATAATGGCTTGTCTAAAAGGTGGAAAAGAGATACGTGAATCTATCTTGCAGTTTTAGAGTAATGGAGAGTTTGGTGAGTTCTCAAAGATCAATGAAGAAAAGGGAAAAGTATTGAAGAATGCTACTAAGGATAAGAAAATTTTCATGCCTAATCATAATTTCTGAAAGTTTGTGATGGACTAAAGACCTCCTCCTATTTCTTCTAGGTATTTATCTTTCAAAGAAAATTGTTTTTCATGTAATCAAGTAGGGCACAAAGCAAGTGGATGTAGAAATCAGATAAGGAATTACTCTTTCAATGGAAATTGTCATTATTGCAACAGATTTGGACACAAGGCTAGTGAATGTAGAAGCAAAATGAATATGAAAATAAATGTCAGATCTTTCAATGGATGTTGCTATGTTTGCAATAGATATGGGCACAAAGCTATTGAATTTGGAATTAATAAGAATTTCAAAAGGAATGAGAATAGAAGTACGATGTGGAATGATCTATGTTATAATTGTAATGTTGTTGGGCATACTGTAAAATTTTGTAAAAGCAGTAAAGGATGGAATGCTAGTCCAAAGAATGTGGTGGACTCTAAAGGAAAAGGAAAGCCATTGTGGGTAAAGAGATCTAAAGAGAAGACTGCAGGAAATATTGAAGGTGGTTCGACATCTTCCCTCTTTAAGTAATTGAATCAGACAACAAGTTCAGAGGGGGAGCTTCAATGAAAACATCTTTTAACCCCTCTTGGTGTGATGTTGGGTTTCCTCTTAGTATGACCGATGTGTGTGGTGATTTTTCGGAGGTTTTGAACATATCTTGTGGTCTGAATGTAATTCTTGGAGGTTAGGCAAATAGTGTATCAACTTTTTGAAAACCTAACTCATGAGTATTTGTTTCTACGATTGCAATCATTTGTGCACTTACAATTTGAGAAGCGAAGGAGAGTAAATGAGTGAATTCGAGTGGAAGTGTGAGAGAGGATTGTAGAGAAGTGATTTGGCAGAATGGCAAAAATTGTAAGTATCAATGATGAACCTAGACCTGAGTATGAGTTGAAATCTTTCATTCTGTCGAATGTAGATCTTATTGGAGATTTTTTTGGAATCGATGATCATGTTATTCATAAGGAAAATGTTTGTCAATACATTCATGTTGATCTATAAGAGTATGATCATGAAAAGATCAGGGCTTTCAAGCAAAATTATTTGGCTGGCAGTTCACATAGGTTGAAGAGTGAATGTGTTAATCTAGGCCACAAGGGTTCAGATACTTGGAATTGTTTTTCAATGATCATCAATGAAGAAGTTATTAGAATTGTTCTTAGAAGAATTCACAGTGAATATATCTGGCTTGATAAACCATACTTGATTTTGAAAGGAGCGTTGCAAATTGTGACAGGGTTATGTGCAACTGGAGAATTGTTGATATTGAAATTTGTAAAGAATGTTGAAGTGAATTGATTGACCAGAGTAATTTCAGATGGAAGAGCATTAAGAATTGATACTATCAAGGATGCGGATGTCAGGTATGCAATAATGGGGATATCATACAAAGTTTATTACAGGAATAGAGAAGGTTCTTGTGCATCTACTAGAGGATATGTGATTTACAAGATGGTTAAGGAAAATGTAGAATATGAACTATGTGAGATTCTGCAGTGGCAGTTGTTTGACAATATCAAGATGACAAAGAGTGAAATGTACCCATTCCAATATGGTTCTTTGATTGTTTGTTTAGTTTTCTATTTTTTGAATGCTTTGCCTAGTGTTGAGAATGTTGCATGGAGAAACAATATGATTGTTGGATGTAAGATTAAAGGTTACTTAGATGAATTGGATGATAGCTTGAAAATGTGTAAAAATTTATTGAGAATCTTTGAAGTGCATTGATATTGAGGATCCAAATTCCTCCTAATATTTTGGATTGGTATGAGAATGACATTGTATACTTGGTAGATAAAGATAATTGCTTTTTAGAAGCTATGGTTCCAAGAGTTTCTTGGATAACTCTGTTATCCCATGAAGTGTTTAAAGATGAATGTATGAGGTTATGTAGTGCCCTTTTGTGACAACTCTTTTTTTGATGCATTTGATAGATACTTATGGACTTGTTTTAAACTCTTTATGTTGAGATATTTTATGCTGACTCTTGATACTTTATGTTTCTATGTTGGATGATGTTATACTCAAGACATATGATGACGCGAGGGTTTATTTTTGGTTATTTATGTTTACTTATTATCATGTGATGTGGTTTATATTTATTTATCATTATGTTTTTTCATGTGCTAACCGTTATTTTGTATTTACATTGGATAATTGGATATGATGTTGATGTTATCGATGATGTTATGTCTTTGCTATGTTGTCTTGTTATGGTGGACGTGAAAGGGACAATGTCACATCACTCATTTATGAGCGGGGTGTGATGTTGTGATTCTCTTTCACTTGTTTATTTACTTTATGTTTTTATATATCATGTGTACATACGTTTGGTGTTATACAGGATGCAGGTTCTAGGCATCGACTCCACCTAGTCTTACAGGTTTGAGTGTGCCTCTAATCCCAATGATAGTTGATCGGAGGTGACATAAGGTATTATCACACTCTTAACCCAGTCAATGTATTGTCAGTTCTAGTGTTTAGCTTATGTCATCTTGTTAGTTTTGTTTTGTGGTTCAAATTTGGTGTATTTCATTTAATCTTTGTGTTTGGGTTGATAATTTATGGTTAAGGTCAATACTAAATATATTATTGTGCATGACCCTATGTGTGTGTAATTAATTATGTTGTATATATATACACAAATATTTATTGGGGGTTTCATATACTTATATTATTATTATTTCATTGGAATCATGTTATTTAATTATTTATTATTTCTGGAGTTAATTACTTATTTTTATTCAATGGTTATATCAAAGTGTGTTTGATAATTATTTAATTATTACCTTTTCTTTCTAATGTTGGTGTGGAATGAGCTGGTGTTTGCATGGAGATTTGCTAAATGGGTCCCTAGTACATATGGAAAGGTTGGTTTTTGATCTTTGAATGGGCTTGTTTTGAAAATGTGGTTTTTGTTTTCATGTTTTTTGAAATCCCGAGAGAGGAGTTGAATGTCTGTAATTGGATTTTCGTAGATTGAATCTTGTTCTTTGAGTTAAGAGGAGATCTTTTGTGTGTGTTTTGAGAGTGGATCAGGATTTCTTATCAAGTCTCCTTGTTGCTATGTGTTTGTGGTGGAATTTTTATGGTTGATTTGCGTGCCTTAAGTTGATTATGTGAGATCTCAATACGTCTCGACCCTTTTTGTCCAATTCATCTTATTCCGGGTTAGTGATCTTTGTATCTTATTTTCTCATTTAGATGTTTTTAATTTTGAAAAGGAAAAGGAATGTTTGTTTTCTATTTGCTTGATCTCTTTATTGTTATGGGAAAATTTTGGGGTTGTCGTTATGTGTTTTGTTTTTTTGATGAGATGGGTGCGTTTGTTTCGCTTCCTTAAGAAGTTGTTTTGATGTTTGGTATGTTGTGGATTGAATTTTTGGTATTAAGTCATCAAATAATGTTTTATGGGTAAGAAAACACCCTTCTCTCAAATGGGTAAGAGTCAGATTTTGAGTTTAGGGTCTTTCTGAAGTTTGTTGGTGACTTCAAATTTGTTTTTATGTCGCAATTTAGTCTATGTCACATATGCGCTAGAACGGAGAATATATGCACTAAAAGGATTAGTGAATGCGCTAAAGTAAGTTTTAATTGTGCATGAATACATCATATTTATGCTATAATAATTTGTATATGTGCCAGAATAAGTTGTATATGTGTCAAAGCATGTGACAAATGCGCTAAAATAAGTAACAAAAGCGCTACTTCATAGTTTTTCATTTCTAGTTTTATTTTTCGAAGTTTATGTCAATATAGGTCAGATCAAAGACTTGTTTAAAGGTCTGTAATTTCTTTTTGTGATTTTCTAGTAGCTAATTGATTTATTTTGAGGAGTTTATGTGTCATATCATCTTTTCTACGTATGCATTTATTTTGGTTTATTGATCTTTCATTTTGAGTTTGAGTAAGATGTTTGGATCAAAATTTTGTAGTAGAACCAATGTATCAAGTTTCATGTGAATTTATGAGCTATTTTATGTTAAGGTTTATGTTTAGACTCTAGGTCTTAGGAGCATGATAGGGGGAGTGACTTCCAAGTGGGTGTTGGGGCCCTAAGTGGCTGCCAGGAGATCTCATTGGATGTTTCCTTAATCCAGTGATAATATTAATTAATGAATTTAGGGTTGGGTAGTTCTCACATTAATAAGATAAGTATGTGCCCTTCTTATGGCCTAGAGTGCTATTTCAGGCTTAGGATGAGTATGGGAAGGCTTGATGGCATGACCGTTCTTCCTTGTCTTTACAAAAGGATGTGTTGGTCTCATGTGGGTGTCACTTGGGCATCGGGATCTAGAGAGAGACTACCAGGATAACCCTTGTTGATGGCATGTGATGACAGTTTCCCCTACGTGTATCCTAGGACCTTAACCTTTGTGTTGAGAAGCCTCTGGCGAGTCTGTGATTTGTGGTTAATCCTATGTCTAATGTTTTTCTAGTCTTTTAGTGTGTTGTTGTCATTGTATTTGTTATGTTCCCATGGTTGTGTAGGTGTCGGCCTAAGTCTAGAGTGTGTGCGGAGCCTTATGTCATTCTTTAGAGCATGGGGGGTGGACTTTTTTGGTTCCACATGGTTGGGTGGTGTGATGCCTTCTTCCATTGGGATTCCTTATTGGATGGTCATGTGCATGAAGGATGCTTCTATTTCCTTTCAGTTCTTGCGCTATGGATTCATGGAGTAGATATGGACTATTCTATATGATTGTGAGATATCATTGTAATGTATCATGACCTTCTATTTGTAATGGATAATGTATAATGTATACTTGTAATTTATACCTTGCATAAAATGTAATATGTAAGTAAGATGATTTCATGTGGTTCATTCTAAGGGAAATTGATAATAGCTATATTTTAGGGATGAGTGGATTGTCTTGTATGTTAGAATTATTAGCTTACAAACATTTGATATTGGTGTATTGAAATGGAATTAATATCTTATAAGTGTTAGACATGTCATATTTTATGATTATAGCTCTATGGTTTAGAATGAATATATTCCTATGTTATGTGTAATGAAATAAATTAGCTTAATTAGGGAAATAACATGTATCATTTTTAATTGCATATATCTATACTTATGTTGTATCTAAGTAATGATGTTAAGATACCCTAGGGAATGAATTTTAAATGATATAAGTTAATTCCACTTGTGCACTTAATATTATGTGATTGCATTAATTTAATGTGTGTATTTCTTTTAAGCTTTATGTGTTAATGTATCTTTAAGAAAAAAATTCTCTAAATTATCTAGTTAGATGGCTAGTTTGGTAAGTTTCTCTAGGGTTTTGTTGGTGGGCATTACATCTGGTATCAGAGCCCATGTTCATACATTAGGTACTCTAGTTTCATATGAGCCCATTTTGTGTATTAGTAGTGTAACTTAGGTTTAGCCTTTGAAGCCATCTTTTCATGTTTACCCCTTGTAGTAGTTGCCCGAGATCTTACCTTATAGTTGTTTTGTGTCATTTGTCAAGTAAGATGCCTCCTAGGGGTAGAGGTCATGGGAGACGTAATTGTATAGGTAATTGATGAAACCCTTGTCTGGATGTTTTTGAAGAGGCTCATTAAGAGATCAACAACATGATCGTCAAGAGTAGGAAGCCCAAGGTGAGAACCAACAAGGAAATGATGAAGTTCCTCAGTTGATTAATGTTCTTCAGGAGATTCTTGCTCATTTGGGACTAAGGCATGAAGACAATCTGGAGGGAGAGTCTCATCATTCTGACCATTAGGAGAGAGTCGTGTATCAGGACAGAGAGAGAGAGAGAGGTCACCCCAGAGGAGGGACATTATGGTTCCAGATCAAGATGTGATACTAGCAGCACATATGAGTGACCTTCTTAGGTCTCGACCCCCTACATTTGATGGATCTAGTAGTGGGAAAGAGGAAGAGACATGGCTTTTGGATTTGGGTATGTATTTTTCTATGCATCCATATAGCAGTAACACTAAGGCTAGGTGCACCATCATGCATCTTCATGGGTTTGCTTCTACTTGGTGTCATCTAGAGGAACAAAAACTTCATCTAGATTTTACATCAGTTTCATGGGAGATATATCTAGAGAGGTTTCGTGCTACCTTTTTGTCAAATCAGTGGAGATAGAGGAAGGCAGATGAGGTCCATGACCTATGTCAGTTGGCTATGTTAGTTGAGCAGTATAAGCATAATTTATTTGAACTTAAGCAATATGTAGCGATAGCAGATGATGAGGCCATTCTTATGTAGCACTTTGTTAGGAGTCTTAGTGCTTGTAATAGCAGAGGAGTTTGGGTTTTCAAAACCAAGACTATGGAGATAGCAATGGAGAAGGCTCGATTAGTTGAGGAAAATTTGTCTATGGCTCTGGGTGGATATTTAGATGTGTAGATTGCTAGTGCTCCAATTTTAGGTGTTGGTTAGAGGGATACTTAGTCACAAGCAACACGTTCCACTAGGAGTCACCCTCCATTGTTCAAATGTGGACAGAGTCAGCCGACAAAGAACTTTTAGGGTCAAAATTTTACTCGTGGTGGTGGTTCTTAGATAAAGAGGGATTGTAGCCAAGAGTGCACCAAGCGCTTTCGTATTACTCAACCAGCACAGATTTCTCATCAGAACTCCAGTAGAGGCAACTTCTAGCAGTCCAGTGCACCTTTGGCAAGAAGAGGCTTCAGTAGGGGAGGTTGCTTCACTTGTGGAAAACAAGGCCATATTGTGATACGTTACCCTCAGAGATCAACATAGATTTCTAGTAAGAGGTAGGCAGCTTCAAAGCCTATTGTGGGAGATGCAGGGAGATCCCATCGAGTTTTTGTAGCAATTGATAACAGTCAGGCTGAGCACCACAGTACATTTATTGAGACTTCAGGTGGGGTAGGTGGTATCTCTTTCTTTATGTTGTTTGATTCAGGAGATTTAGATTCCATTATTTCTCCATCCTTAGTGGAACGATGCAGGATCTTAGTGGCAAAGCAATCCGATAGGTGGCAGGTTGAGTTAGCTACGGATTCTCTTATTCATGACTGTGTGTTGGAATTAGGAGTCTTCACCATCGTTGTTGATCTTCATGTTCTTTCATTAGGGTCATGCGATGTTGTGTTGGGAATGGACTAGGTTGAGGCGCACCAAGCCAACATAGATTGTTGTCAGAAGATGGTGCAATGTTTTGGATACCGTGGAGAGAGTGTGGATATTTTGGGCGTTTAGCGACCCATTTCTCTTTGTATAATTTTTTCTATGTAATTGAAGCGGTGTATGCGACAAGGGTGTCAGTTGTTTGTAGTGACACTGAATGACTTGAGTGAGAGAGAGTCGAGATGACCCCCTTCTCCAGGAGATTTAAAATGTTTTTCCTAGTGAGATTTTGGGTATGCCTGATGGTATGATGAAAGAATAAGTATCTGGTAGAACACTGAGAGGGCAGGGGTGAATCAGTGTATTGAAAAACTGATACAAAGTTCCCAAACTCAAACTGTAATGCTCCGCTAGGAACCCTAAAGGAAAACAACACAACTAGGCAACTAAAGGGTGAATTTTTTTTTTTTAAAGATTAAGTGCATTAATTATAACCATTGCACGTTTAATAACACAATGGAAGTCTAACACATGATTTCCTAAGGGTTACCAATGAATATTAATTCGTAGATTATATTAACGCCATGGTTAATCCAATTGTCCATTTAATTAGATAAATTAAATGCTTAAGATTAAAACTACACATACATCTAAATTCCATAATGAAAGAACCAAAGTATTCCAATGCATTTATTTATCCATTTTTAATTTATACATAAGATCAAATCAATTGAATTAACATACATTCCACTAACATAATATTACAATATCCATAAATACATGGCTTCCAAAAATACCACGGAATCCAAAAGTTACAATATCAAGGTTACATAAAAGTTTGATACAATGACCACAAGGTCTCAACTGAACAATGATCATGAACAAGAGCTGGAACATGAACCACGAACCAAGAAACACCAGTGAAGCCTTTCCTCACCTAAAGATACAATCCAGAACATCTGATGGGAAGTGGCACTACCACCTGACCATGTGATCCCAAAATGGAACCACCCCACCATGCTAGGAGATAGTAGAAGACCCTCAAGCAAGCAAAATAAGACAAGTACGAAAGAACTACATGACTCCGCAAACATCCATGTGACTCAACTCACAAATACTAGTGACTCTAAGGAGAGAGTGTCATCGCATGTCTTACGGTGGTTACCCTAGTAGGCCTCCATAGGTCTCGGCCCCCATCCTGGGTTATCCTGGTAACCTCTCCCGAACCTCCGGCTCCATCTAAGCCTCATGCGGACCCTACCAATCCTTTCATGAAGACAAGGTGGTAAGTTTGCCATTCTAGGCCTTCTCACCACATCCTGGGCCTATAAAAGCACTCAACCATGTGCGAGGCACATTATCTTAATTAATATTATAAACTACCCACCCCCTAATCAATTATTAAGTTATCAATTTTTAACTAACTTTCGAGGGGTTATCCTGCCACCCACTTCAGGCGTGGCCCCTGTTCGAAAGCCACTCTCTCTCATAGGACACTAACAGGAAAGGTATCTCTATGAGAACTCTATGGCGAAACAGACAACCATACCTAATCCTGACAAACCACAGGTAAAGGATACACAATCACTAACCCAGGATTGACCATTTGGAACAAAACACACAATGGCTCACATCAACGAGGTTATACAACAACACCTGACCAAGGGGGTATAACAACATATGACATAATGACAACTCAACCAGAATTGCAACGAAATTAAGCTTGACTGCTAACCATTTACACAAGATCCTAATATAGGCAATCTTTTCTTTAAATAGCCAAAAGCATAAAATACTTGCAATTAAAGATTTTCCACAAGATAAGAAATACAACTATATTAATAAAGGAAATCAATGTTGTCATTTGTCCAATAAGGTTAAATAAAATCACATTAAAATTAACCCCCTAATTATATGTTCATAATTTATTAACAAATAGATCCGATTAGACTATATCAATAATCTAAATTAAATTCCAAATTAAAAATTATATATATAATAATATATTATAATTACATAATATGTATATCTTCGAATATAATATTATATAATTATATCACATTAAAATATATGATAAAAAGAAGATTTAAATTTGAAATAATTTTCATTTCCAATAATTATGAAATAGCTTTATTTTCCAAAATAACCTAATTATATATATATATATATATATATATATATATTACTTTTAACATATTAAAAATTAAACAAATCCGAATTTAGAAACTTCGGTGGCAAAACAAAGGAAACACAGTGTATAACTGCAAATTTATTAAAGTCTGGTAGCTTGCTACACTAGGGCAACACACTGTCGTACGGTAGCATATGTTACCCTACGGTAGCACATGCTACCATCGGTAGCATTACTACCGCGTATGCTACCGTCGGTAGCATTACTACCATACGCGGTAGCCTACTACCAACCCTCTTTTTTTTTAATTTTTTAAAAAAAATTTAATAGCATAAAAACTATAATATTCAATTTCCAATAAAATTCATTTCCCAAGAATTTAATACAATTTTTTTTCCAAAAATAATTAAATAAAACAATTTTCCATAACTTTTAATAACCCAATAAATTTAATAGAAATTAAATTTATTATTATAGTAACTAAATAATTTCACAGAAATGTACAATTATTGACAGAACAACCATAACCAAATATTGAAACCAAAACCAAACAAGAGGGAATATTTTCTCTGGTAAATCCCATTTTCTACCAAAACTTGCAACTTTCATGCATAGTAAAAATCTTGGCAAAATTTGCCATATTAACTTTTCCCAATTTTCTCAAAATTTTAATCTACAAATACCCATGAAATAACCTCTTTCCATAAACTAGAAATTATATTTAGGAATGGATTTTAACCAAGAACACGAAATAACCAGAAAGAATTTTAGATTTGACAAACATTTTAACACACGTCATTCAGAAAGAGGGAAGAAATAGAGATATTTTTTTTAAAACAAACAATCAAAAGAAGCCACCCAACCTGGTATAGCTTTCCTGGAAGAAATTTGTAGGAGAGAATCAATCCTTCAACAAGCTTCCAAATAATTTTTCTTCATTAAAATCCCTGACCCCAAAATGAAAGACATATTCCCCTTTTTAAACTAAAATTTTAGGTTGAATATATTTTTCCCAAAAACCCTAATATTTAATTTTAGTAATAAAAGCAATTTTATTTTTTTTTCTAATTTTCTAACAAAGGAATGAGTTAACATGCAATAAGTAAAAATCATTTTTTTTTTCTTTTCTTTTCTCATGCAAATTAATTAATTTTCTAAATAAAGAAATTAAAGCAATACTTTAATTCTAATTTACTCTTTTATTCATTTATTTAATCTTTTATTCTTTTAGTTATTTAAAATTCTAGGAAACAATAAATGAAATTAATCTAATTTATTTTTCACTAAAATTTAAATAAAATATATTTCTACTATCATGCAGCTTGCAACTTAATTTAATAACTTCTTTTAATTAATTAAATTTATAATCTCAATGTATAAAATACATAATTCAAAAATACCAACTATGAGATAACTCCATAAATTTAATTAATTAATTAAATCCACTAAAACACACAAACTGAACAAACCCCAAGAAAAGACTCAGAAAAAGTCAAATGACAATACCCGAAGGCCGAACAAACTGACAGGACGACCAACTGACGACACTCACAAGAGTGTAACTGAGTAAAATAGGGTCAACTACTACCTTCTCCACTTCCATCGAACAATATAAGGCACGCTCAGACCTGTGAAGCTAGGTGGAGACGATACCCCGTACCTACCCGGTACTTGTACCTGCAATATCCTGCATCACCGAACCACACATGCATATATACAATATAGAAAACATGGCATACACACCGATGAAGGAGAATTGCGACATTTCCTATCTCACCGGAGTGAGTGAAGGAAAATCGTCCCCTTGCATCCAATACACTCGCAGACACACAACATATAATTTCACATTGTATAGATAAAGTAAAGTGTCAGTACATAGCAATAATCCATAAAATGACATAAATCACAAGTACTGAAATACTGCAAATAATTTATGCATCTCATATCCAGATAAAGCATGAAATAATGTCATATAAGTCTGAATAACACATCATGGTAATGTATCCACTAAAAGTAAACAATAATAAAATATGAGTCTAATGAGTTCAAACGAGAAGGGGTACTACACAAACTCAGTCAAACAAAGTAAACATATCTCAGTCAAGATCAATATTCATAAGAATACTTGATATCAACCAGTTTAACTGTTATGACAACTTTAACAGTAAACAACTTCAATCTTGTAAACATCAACAATGCTTAATCATAACTCAACATATTCATCTCTCAATGCTTCTACTTAACATGCCTTATCAGAAGTTAACCAAATCAACAAATAAGATCACAACCACAAAAGCATTCACCACTTGACAAAAATGTTTATACGTGGAAAACCCAAATAGGTAAAAACCAAGGTGAGATGAGACTCACAAGGATAGATATCTAAACTCTTCTGAAGTTCACCCTGTTAGGAGCCAAGCCTGTTAAAGCTTTACAATAAGTCTTGTTAAGAACTAATTCCGGTTAGGAATCACCGGGTTAAGGGATTTACAAATATGCCTTGATGAAAAGCACAATACCCTGTTAGAAGTAACCTTGCTGGAGGATTTAAGAATCCAAGCTAATGGACCACCTTGTTAGAGGATTTAATGAGTAACCAAGCTTGTTAGAGCTTACTTGGTTAAGTGATTTCACTTCTGTTGTAATTGTTAGAAAATAATAGGTTTTCTTGATCTGTCTGAGTAGCACTACATTTGCTTGATCAGATCCTTCTAAGCTTCAATCTTCCTTCACTCAAAGTGTAGATCCATTCACTGGTTAGGCAACTACACACTCAATAGGTTTCTATCAATCTTGCCAACAACCTTTACAAACAACTTCATCGACCTTAAATACAAATCAATTAGGTCGGTAACATAACAAAAACCTAATTCTCATCATCGAGATTACAAACAAGTCGGTACAATCTTGACCATTAGAAATCATGACATTCTCTTCACATTCTTCAAGAAAATTCCAACCGCACCATGATCACCGTTTCATCGAACTTTGTAACTCATCACATGTTGTGCATTAGATGCAATCCACTTTGCTCCTTCCCTAGACAAAAAAACAAATGTGCCAAAACAATTTGAACATATCCTCATACAATGATCACACGTGTCTCCATCATTACCGCTTATTAGATAATAAACCAACAAACTTGATTAGTTAGGGTTTAACAACTGATAGGGTTTATTGGTTACATTACATAGAAAGGTTTAACCCTTTACACCAGTTCACCAGTTCAACTCACAAACTTTACATACCAGTTTACAATATCTTCCACAAAGCTCTTATTACCGGTTACTAGCTAATATCAAAAACAACAATATCAGCAATAACATGAATACCATTACTGGTTCAATTGACATCAATGACAACATAACATTGATGCAATCTCTATGCAAAATGCCAACAAACTCAAAATGTCAACAATCTTCCCCTTTGGCATTTATGGCAATACAAATATTAATGCCTCTAATTGCTACTGAGATTGGTGAATAGGAATCCTGGTTTACATTACCAAGTATTCACCTTGCTCTGTCTATCTTCAGCCTGTCACTGGTTCACCTAATCAAACACATAGTTCTTCTCCTTAATCACATAATTCTTCTCCCCCTTTGACAACAATGCCAAAGTGAAAGTAAAACATGTAATTCTTCTCTCACTGTACATCAACATCATTCTGCAACTTGATACTCCCCATGTGGAATACATCCACTTCTTCATCAATCCATGTAAAATTTTGCAAGTGGTTCAAGGACTGATGCAATCAACATCATGCTCAACTAACTTCATGAAGAGGGACAACCCCCAATTGACTTCTAAGATACTCGAAATTGGTCTTAGGCAGAGGTTTGGTAAAGATATCTGCAAGCTACTCCTTGGTAGAAACATGCTCTAAGATAACATCTTTACTTTGAACTTTTTCCCTCAAGAAGTGATATTTCAATTCAGTGTCCTTAGTCCTTGTGTGCAAAACAATATTTTCATAAATGTTTATTGCACTTGTATTATCACACAAAATCTTTATTGGTTCTAAGATTTCCATCTTCAAAACTTCCAAAATGTGCCTCATCCACATAGCTTGTGTGCAATTCATATAAGCTGCTACATACTCATCTTCAACAGTAGATTGTGAAGTACAACTCTGCTTTTTACTCCTCCATGAAACTAGCCTTCCTCCTAGAAAGAATGCTCCACTAGTAGTACTCTTCCGGTTATGAATATTTCTTGCCCAATCAACATCTGTGTATGCTTTCAAATCACAATTTCTACCATATGGATACCATAACCCATAGTCAACAATACCTTTCAGATATCTAAAAATTATCTTGGTTGCCATCAGATGTGCCTCCTTTGGATTCTTCTGAAATCTAGGAACAATACCAACTACATGGGCAATATCTGGTCGACTGTGAACAACATAGTGTAATTTGCCAATCATTGACCTGTATTCCTTTTCATCTACAAACTTAGATGCATCTTCTTAGGACAATTTACAACCTGTAACCATTGGGGTTCCAACTGGTTTACAGTCACTCATACTGAAAGTCTTCAAAACCTCTTTCACATACTTGGATTAAGTAATGAAAATACCATTCTTCATTTGTTGTATCTGTAAGCCTATGAAAAATATTATTTCCCCTACTAATGACATCTCAAATTCATTCTTTATTTCATCTACAAAACAATTACTCATGTCATCATTACCTCCAAATATAATGTCATCTACGAATACTTCATTGACCAGTATTTAATCTCCTTCAGACTTGAGATAAATGTTGTTGTCATCATTTGTTCTAGCAAAGCCTATCTTCATCAGATGAGTATGAAGTCATTCATACCATGCTTTGGGTGCCTGCTTTAATCCATACAAATCTTTATGCAATTTGCATACCATGTCTTTCATATCTGTCAATGCATAACCATCAGGCTGCTCTATATAAACCTCTTCTTCCAGTATCCCATTCAAGGATGCATACTTAACATCCATCTAGTATACCTTGAACTTTTTATGAGCTGCAAATGCAAGTAATCTTCTGAAACCTTCTAGTCTTGCTACTGGTGCAAAAGTTTCTCCATAATCTTCTCCTTCTTCTTGCGCATAACCTTTGCATACTAATTTTGCCTTATTGTGAACTACAACACCACCTTAATTTAATTTGTTTCTGAACACCCATTTAGTACCTATAACATTCTTGTTTACCGGTTAGGGTACGTTCTTCTCAATTTGATCCAACTCCTCCTCCATAGCTTTCACCCAATGATCATCACCAAATGCCTCCTTAGCACTTCTAGGTTCAAAGGTGGAGATCATGCAAGAATTCTCTCTTATTCTCCTTCTAGTTTTTACACCGATGTCCTTATCCCCAATTATCTGTTCAAAACTTTGATTCAGTCTCACATACCTAGGAATAACATGATCATTCTCTTCAGGTTCAACTTCTTCATTATCATCTTCCTCTAAATTTATTTGTTTTGGTTGAACAAGTACATCAGGATTTTCTTTACCGATTTTTGATTTAATAGTTTTAGGTTCCAAAAGAAAAATGCAAGGATCTTCATCCTTCTTCTCAGAACTAGTTCCTTCTGAAGCTTCAGGACATTCATCTACATGAACATCAGCACTCTCAACAATTCTCTGTGTCCGGTTGTTGAAGCATTTGTAGGCCTTACTATTGGTGGAATAGCCAAGAAATACTCCTTCATCACTCTTAGCTTCAAACTTGCTTATGTAATCACCTCTTTTAATAAAACATTTACTTCCAAATATCTTAAAATAGCTAACATTGGGTGATCTCCCATACCAGTACTCATATGGGGTCTTGTCCTTACCTCTTTTCACCAGAACTCGGTTCATTGTGTAGATAGTTGTACTTACAGCTTCTTTCCAAAATGTTTTTGCTACACCTCCTTGTATCAACATAGTCCTAGCAGCTTCAACCATTGACCGGTTGTTTCTCTCTACTATGCCATTTTGTTGTGGTGTCCTTGGTGCAGAAAGCTTCCACTTGATACCATTATCATCACAATACTTAGTGATCTCCACAAAAGTGAATTCACCACCTTGATCTGTTCTTAGACATTTTATCTTTTTGTCACTCTTTCTCAGCTAAGGCTCTGAATGCCTTGAATTTACCCAAAGCTTCATTCTTATCCTTCAAGAATGTGACCCACATCATCCTTGAACAATCATCAGTGAAGATCATGAAGTATCTGTCACCTTGAATGCTTCTTTTTCTTATTGGTCCACATAGATCTGTATGAACCAAATCTAACAAGTGCTCTGCTAAGAAGGACTTGCTCTTGAAAGTTGAATAAGTCATCTTTCCTAGCTGACATTCTTTACAAAGAGCATTAACCAGTTTATCTCGCTGAGGCAGACCTCTTACTGTCTTAGACTTGCTTACTTTAACAATATTCTCAAAATTTATATGACAAAATCTCCTATGCCAAAGCCAGCTATCATCTATTTTTGCAATCAAACAGTTGCTAACTCTAGGATTGAGATGAAATAGATTACCTCTGGTCTGTTTCTTCGTTGCAATCAATTCACCTTTGTTGTCAAATATTTTGCACATTCCATTTCTAAACTCCAGTGGGTATCCTTTGTCATTAAGTTGTGCCACACTTGAAAGATTGTGCTTTAGGCCTTCAACCCAATAGACATCGTCAGCACTGCTCTTCCCATTAAGAGAAATATCTCCCTTACCTTTAACCATACAGAGTGAGTCATTGCCAAATCTGACAACACTACCATCAAATTCCTTCAGGGAAATAAATTTGCTTCGATCACCGATCATGTAATGTGAATAACCACTATCAATGATCCAATCATCAGTGTTATCCATTCTAGATACTAGTGCCTTTTGAACTGATATTTCTTCCTTAATAGCTATAAACACAATATCTTCACTAGCATCATCATCAGATTCTTCATCAGTAATACCATTGTCAATAGCTACAAGACAATCTCTCTTTCCTTTACCCTTGTACTTCTTAAATTTGTCTCTCTTATATTCATTTTCACCATTAGGGCAATTTGTTGCTATATGACCAATCTTGTTGCATGCAAACAAATTTAAAGGGAACTTACCTCTATATTTACCAATGCCTCTAGGCACTTGTTTTGCAAACAATGCTTCAAGTTCCACTAAGTTGTCTTCATCTTCAACATCTCTGCTGGATCTAGATTCATAGCTATGGCTGGTATCTCTACTTCTTCTCACATATGGGTTAGAGATAGAAGCTCTGAATGTAGATTTTGATTTTTGTGCACTACCATCATAGCCATTTAGTTCAAAAGTAGTAAGTTTTCCAATAATACAGTCAAGAGTTACCTTTGTCTTGTCAATGGATTTCAGCTCCTGAATAGCTGCAACTCGGATAGCATAGACCGGTAGAAGGGTTCTCAGTACCTTACTGATTACTGTGGCATCTTCCACTTTCCCTCCTGCACTCTTTATCTCACCAGCTATCTCTTTAATCTTTTGACCGTACTACTAGATATTCTCACCTTCAGACATTCTCATGACATCAAATTTTCCTCTTAAACTCTCCTCTATGGCAATCTTAACATGTTCATCACCACTATAAATCTCTTCAAGTTTTTTCCATACTCCATGTGTTGTTTAAGACCATGAACATCTACATATTCAACATTAGATAGGGAACTGATAATAGCCTCTAATGCTTGGTGTTTTTCTTGTTGTTTTTTCTTCTGATCATCAGTTAGGATTCTAGTAGGTGTAATATACTTAGTCCCTATATGATCCCAATACTGACTACCAAGACTCTTAATGTAAATTTTCATTTTGTCACTCCATATTCTATAGTTACCTTTGTTGAACTTCAGACCTTCTTTCTTCATCTTGATCTACAAGATCTTTTCCTCAAGCATTTAGGATTTTAGATTAAGAGGACCTAAGATGATCTAATACCAATTAAAGGTATGATGAAAGAATAAGTATCCAATAGAATACTGAGAGGGGGGGGGGTTGAATCAGTATATTGAAAAACTGATACAAAGTTCCCAAACTCAAACTCAGTCAAACAAAGTAAACATATCTCAGTCAAGATCAATATTCATAAGAATACTTGACATCAACCAGTTTAACTATTATGACAACTTTAACAGTAAACAACTTCAATCTTGTAAACATCAACAATGCTTAATCATAACTCAACATATTCATCTCTCAATGATTCTACTTAACATGCCTTATCAGAAGTTAACCAAATCAAAAAAATAAGATCACAACCACAAAAGCATTCACCACTTGACACAAATGTTTATACATGGAAAATCCAAATAGGTAAAAACCCTGGTGAGATGAGACTCACAAAGATAGCTATCTAAACTCTTCTGAAGTTTGCCCTGTTATGAGCCAATCCTGTTAAAGCTTTACAATTAGTCATGTTAAGAACTAATTCCGGTTAGGAATCACCCGATTAAGGGATTTACAAATATGCCTTGATGAAAAGCACAATACCCTGTTAGGAGTAACCTCGCTGGAGGATTTAAGAATCCAAGCTAATGGACCACCTTATTAGAGTATTTAATGAGTAACCAAGCTTGTTAGAGCTTACCCGGTTAAGGGATTTCACTTTTGTTGTAATTTTTAGAAAACAACGAGTTTTCTTGATCTATCTAAGTAGCACTACATTTGCTTTATCAGATCCTTCTAAGCTTCAATCTACCTTCACTCAAAGTGCAGATCCATTCACTGGTTATAAAAGTATACACTCAACAGGTTTCTATCAATCTTTCCAACAACCTTTACAAACAACTTCATCGACCTTAAATACAAATCAATTAGGTCGGTAACACAACAAAAACCTAATTCTCATCATCGAGATTACAAACAAGTCGATACAATCTTGACCGTTAGAAATCATGACAATCTCTTCACATTCTTTAAGAAAATTCCAATTGCTCCATGATCACCGCTTCATTGGACTTTGTAACTCATCACATGATGTGCATTAGATGCAATCCACTTTGCTCCTTCCCTAGACAAAAAACAAGCGCGTCAAAACAATTTGAACATATCCTCATACAATGATCACATGTGTCTCCATCATTATTGCTTATCAGATAATAAACCAACAAACTTGATTGGTTCGGGTTTACTGGTTACATTACATAGAAAGGTTTAACCCTTTACATCAGTTCCCCGGTTCAACTCACAAACTTTACATATCAGTTTCAAACATCTTCCACAAAGATCTTACTGGTTACTAGCCAATATCAAAAACAACAATATCAATAATAACATGAATACCATTACTGGTTCAATTGACATCAATGACAACATATCATTGATGCAATCTCTATGCAAAATGCCAAAAAACTCAAAATGCCAACAATGCCACCTAAGTGTGACATTAATTTCCATATAGACCTGATTCTCCAAGCAAAGTCAATCTCTAGAGCACCTTTATCAGATGACCACTCATGAGTTGAGTGAGCTTCGTTTGCAGTTGGAGGATTTTTTTGCTAAGGGGTTTATTCATCCTAGTGTTTCCCTATGGGGAGAACCAATCCCTTTTGTTAAGAAGAAGGATGGATCCCTTCACTTGTGTATAGACTACCGATAGTTGAATAAAGTGATAGTGAAGAATCATCATCCATTGCCGAGGATTGATAATCTATTCGATTAGATAAAGGGTGCTAAGATCTTTTCAAAGATAGACCTTAAGTCAAGGTACCATCAACTTCAGGTCCATGAGGAAAACATTCATTGGACAACTTTCTACACTCACTATGGGCACTATGAGTTTATAGTGGTTCAATTTGGGCTCACCAATGTGCCCCCAGTTTTCATGAGTCTAATGAATGGAATGTTCAGGACATACCTTAACAAATTTGTCCTTGTGTTCCTAGATGCTATACTAGTTTATTCAAGCACCATGGAGGAGTATGAGGAGCATTTGAGATAGGTGTTGTAGTGTCTCCAAGATAATCAGTTGTATGTTAATCTGGCTAAGTGCAAGTTCTTTCACACGAAGGTGAAGTATCTGGGTCATGTCATTTTTGAAGAGGGTATTGTTGTGGATCCCTCTAAGATTCAGGTGATTGTGGACTGGCCAACACCTACTAATGTGGTCAAGGTTCATAGTTTCATGGGCCTCGAAGGAGAGGTCATCCCATTACTTCTCTTTAGAGGAAAGGGAAGAAGTTTGTATGGACATAGCAGTGTGAGGTATCTTTTCGGACTCTTAAGGAGCATCTTATTAGTGCATCTATTCTAGTTGTGCTAGATCCAATAGGAGATTTTGTTGTGTGTATTGATGATTCTTTGGAGGGCTTGGGAGCAATTCTCATGCATGATAGACATGTGATTTCCTATGAGTCTCATAAAATCAAGGATCATGAGTTGAATTATCCCACTCATGATTTGCATTTAGTAGCAATTGTTCATGCTTTGGCAAGGTGGAGACATTTTCTTCTTGGGCACAGGTTCAAGTTACATAATGACCATCGGAATTTGTAGTAGATCTTCAAGCAACCGAATCTGAATGCTAGACAATGATAATGGATGGAATTATTCTGTGCGTATGATTTTGAGGTTAAGTACATTTAGGGGAAGGAGAATGTTGTGGTGGATGTGTTGAGTCGCAGGAAACATGAGTTGTTAGCGATGACTCTCAGCGTGGATTGAAGGGCCAATTTCTGAGAGCACTTTCTTTGGATGCTTGGTCCTGGGAGATGAGAGTGGAGATTGACTTTGGGAAAGTTCTAGAGGGGATATACACAAGATATTCTTTAGAGTTAGATGGTCTTCTTCGCCATTTAGGTTGTATCTATGTTCCATCTTTAGAGGAGCTTCACACTTTGGTCTTGATAGAGGCACATTATGCACCTTACTCAACACATCTAGGTGTCAATAAGATGCATGCATACCCTTGAAAGTTGTACCATTGGTTCGGTATGAGACATGATGTAGTAGATTTTGTGTATCGATGTTTGGAGTGCCAAAGAGTGAAGGCTGAACATCAGCATTCTGCTAGATTGTTGTAGTCAAACCTGGTTCCAGAGTGGAAATGGGACATCATTTTGATGGACTTTATTGTTGGTTTGTCGATCTCTTCTTGTAGACATGATGTTATCATGGTCATTGTTGATAGGTTGACCAAGGTAGCACACTTTTATTCCATTCGATCTTCCTATAAAATAGTGATAGTGGCTTAGGTTTTCATGGAAGATCTCGTGAGGTTGCACGAGATCCACCGTCGGATTATATCAAACCGAGATCCTATTTTCACTTCAGCATTATGGACTTCTCTTCAGCATGCCTTGGGAGCTCAACTGAACTTCATTTCAACATATCATCTTGAGATAGATGGGTAGAAAAAGAAGGTTAATTGAATTCTTGAGGATATGCTTCAGATATATGTCATGGACGAGTAGTCTCGGTGGGATGATTACCTATATTTGGTGGAATTTGCTTACAATAATGGATGTCATAGTTCTATTGGTATGCTTGCTTTTCAATATTTGTATGGTTGGCCTTGTTGTATGCCTCTAAGTTGGGACCAATTAGAGGATTATGTTCTTTTGGGACCAGAGATGCTTCAGGAGATGGAGCAGTAGGTGACTCATATTCGTGAGTATCTAACAGTGGTGTAGGATAGGCAGATACTCACCGTGTGGATCAACAATTCTTCGTAGGAGATAAGGTGTTTTGAGAGTTCACCCACGAAAGAGTCCTATCTGCTATGAAAAAAGGCTCAAACCTGACACCTCGCTTTGTTGGTCCATTCAAGATTTTGGAGAGGATTGGTCCTATGATTGATACCTCTGTTGTAATCTTTGATAGGTTCATGAATGAATTTGGTCATGATTTGCCATCTGAGCAAACACTTGTCACTGTCTAGAGTTAGGCCTCCCCTAGAATGACAACTGTGGTACAAGAAGAGCCTATTTCTACATAAATTGCAGTTGTAATTACAAATGCAAGCTCATTAGAATTTCTCCCATGGTTGATTTCAATCACTCCAAAGAGGAAAATACAGGATATTTCTCTTGATGTTTTTGACTTTCAACAACTTAGAAAATCCAAACCCAAAGTTGCCAAGAAATTAAAAACAATGTTGTGAGTGGTTGAGGACAGTATTAAGATGAAGTATTTAGAGGTAGAAGAACCTCTTATTGATAAACCACAAGGAGAAATATAGTTATCTAACTACAGGTTCACAAGAGTGGAAATAGGGAGGCAAACACATGCTAGAATAGTGCAAGATGCTTAGGACTCAGTACCTTCATTAATTCAAAGTTATGATGAGCACCTAGAGAAGAAAGATAAGCTCAAGAAAAAAATGCACAACTCATCTCAGTGATCCAAAATATCATTATTTATTCAAAATAGGTTGATCCCTTGACTTCCTTCACTTCTGAAGAGTCCATCAAACAAGTTGAAAAATCTACTCAAAAGGCCAAAGATATTTATTCTTGGGTAGATCAATTGGTAGATCAGAGTACTCCAATGGTAAAGAAAGCCTTACTGGTGTTGGGCAATGTAGGGGAAGCAAAGATAAAACTAAACCAAACTTTAGAAGATTTTAAGCAAAGTCTAGAATCTATAGAAAGAGAGTTGAAAATTTGGCATGAAATGGATCAAGTGAAGTTGGAGATCTTGTGCAATAACTCTTTGATACCAAATAGAGAAAGGTACATTGAGTTTGAGGAGCTTATGATCAATAAGTCATTAGTTGTCAAGAACTTGATCAGAGATATTGAAGTTGCTCTTAAAATGAGTACTAAAGTGGAGCAGGATATTATCTCCAATTTTGAGAGAATGCCTTATAAGATGGTAAGTCAAGATGAAGAGTTGCTTCTTGAGAATGTGATACTTTCTGAGTTGGTGTCAAAGCTTCATCGGGAACTTGAATCTGAACAATTTTTAGTGCCTTCAATCAATAGATTTGTGAATTCCAAAGTTTTCCTTGATAGGATGCAAATTGTTCTTGAAGAGCATAGAGTAGCAGTAGTGAGATACTTCGATGTCATTATCAAAATGGTTTCTATTGCAAGGAATACAACATACCCAAATCTTGATGAATTGCAGGAATCAATTAGCAAGTTTCAAGTTTTCATGGCCAGAAAAGGTATCAAAACTTGTAATTATAGGTAGTCTCATTACTTGTAAACTTGTAACTTGTAATTACATGTAAACAAATTAGAAGTTGAAAGACAATAAGTCTATAATTTGGAATAAGTCATAGTTAGTTATAGTTGGTTGTGGAAAAAGTCTTAGTAAGTTGGAATTCTCCCAGTTTTTGCTCTCAGACCCTCTCCTATATATATCAAAGGGTGCTCTATTTATATGATATCTTTTTGACAAGCAAGAAAATTCTACAAAAATTTACAGCGATAAAGACTTTCCATTTTATACTTGTAAATTGGTTTCTCAAGTAATACAAAGAAGCCATTTTAGTTTTAGACTCTGTGTTGAGGCCTTGTTCGTATATCCATTGTGTTCTTATGTCATAGTGATATACTTGTTTGCATGTACTTGAGATTCTGGTGAAGTTATTAAAAAGAACTTTAATCTAATTTATTGTAGACTTTATGCTACAAATATTGAGGATTAAATAATCCTAGCTAAGTGTTTATAATAGAGAGAAATCATAAGACTTCATGCTTGTAGTTGTTCTTATTTATAGTAGTCTAGATGTGTAACTTATCAACATACTTTGAGTTGTTGTAAGTTATACATTGCTATCATACCAATTATTCTAGAAGGTAGATATGCTAGTAGACAAGTGAAGGCTTTGAGCTTTGCTTCTATATTCTCATCCTGGGGAAGTGACATAAGACTTTGTACTTTCATGGAAACTTTGCTTCCTATCATATAATTATCTTTGTAGTTCTTGAAATTTCTTAAATTTTTGTATTTGTTACTTCAGTTGTAGTTTCTTGTCTAAAAAGAGAGAAGAATATCATCTTTTCTAAAAAAAGAGAAAAGGATGTTGTCCCACCAAAGTTAGATTAGTGTTTATAGATTATAATTAAATTAGGAAATGGGGAGCCTTCCCTTAGAATTAGGAGAGTTTTAAACTCACACATTGTAGCTAAAACCATAATTTTACACGCCTCCTTAGGTGTACAAAATTTTCAACCAACAAAATAATATTAAGTTCCCTTTTAATAAAATAGAATCATTGAGAAAACTTATGATATTATTTTAATTATTTACTTATCTTAATAAAAATGGGGACATTAAATTCCACCCTTCCCAAAAATTTCTTGTTCCCAAACAAATTTTAATCTCAACAACTTCTAATTCTCCCCAAATTTTACCTTTTGTAATACACAGAGCCCAAGTCATCCTTGGGAGTTTCTTAGGTGTGGTCATCTTGGTTGTGCATATTGAATTTGTATAAATTCCTTAGGGGTTACTTTATGTGGAAAATGCATTCTCCATCATATTTTTGTTGCTCCACTCTAGTATAACTAGGATCTTAAAACTCTATCATGAATATTTTATTCACAACATCCACAACTCCATTGTAGCTCTTCATCATAGGAAAATCTTGAATCATTGGCCTTTGATATGCTCCCTAAGGAGACTACATTGATTTGGTGTTCACTTCCTCCCAAGAATAATATATTTTGTCATAAATTATCTCCATAAAAAAATATCATCTCACATTATTGAGAGCACCAATGAGATCAAGCATGCTATAGATTTCTTGAACAACTAGAATGGCAACACCAATAACATGCAATGAAACAACAAGATACTACATTAGGAAAAAACCTATTGCTAGTTCTACTTTAAACTTTAGTATTGGGTGTCTCAAAGAATCCCTTAAATCCAACACTCTTAAGCATGGACATATTTGAACTCTTTCACCCTCAGTGTTTTTTGCAAGATGAATCAAAATTTGCAATTAGATAGTGTATACACCTAAAAATGGTCTCAAGATAACTAATTAAATAATCAATTATTTAATTAATCTCCCTTTCCAATTTAATTGAATTCACTAGCAATTTGATTAATTCCCCATTCATCTACTTATCAATAAATCTAACAATTTATTCATTAAGTTCATTTAAATAGTCCCCTTTGATTAATTAATCTAAATTGATTAATCCCCCCCCAATTAAATTCATTTCTTCTAATCCCCTAATTAATTAAAACAAATCAATTTATGAGTTTGTTGAAAGTTAATTAGCCTTTTCCTATTATTTGAATTTTTAAATTCAAATTCCCCACATGCCTCCTAACTTCTAACCACCTAGCCTAACCACCCCCTAATCTAACCCATTCCACTTAATCCCAGGTTTAACTAACCCTGTCCAATCTTGCACATCCTAACCTCCTATGGGTTGGATATTCTCCCCTTGAGACACATGGCACTTTTGCCACATGTCTCCTCCCTTAGACACTTTCCCTCTTGTGAGAAAGATTCCTTGACACTTGTCACCACAGAGATGACAAGTATCCCTCCCTCCAATCTCTTCCCCAACCTCCTCCAATTTGACCCTTGATATCTTCAGATTCAATCTTGACCATTGATTCCTGTCACCTCAACTTTGGCCTTGGAATTCCTAAAAATATCTCCCATTTTGGAGCACAAAGGATCCCATCTCATATCATTTTAGGAATTTTTACTATAGGCATATCCATTCTAGCATATCATTTAAGAATTGTTATCATAGGCAATTGCATCTTAGATCTAGTTTAAGTTGATCATATTCTAGCATAATTGTTGAATCATATAGCATAATCAATCTCTAATCTAGCTTAATTGCATCATCATCATAGCTTAATCATGCATATTATTAGCTTAATTAGCCTCTTGGATCAATCTAACATAATCAATCTCATCTAGCTTGCATATCATATCATTTTAAATCCTCTGTCTAGGTGTAGTCAAGTCACTGGGATTGCTTATCCAGATCTGAGAGAAAATCCACACTCACATCTCTTAGGAGGCAATAGGTCATTTTATCATGGTTTATCTTTAATTTTATTTCAATTTGCTAACCATGCTTGTAATGATCTATTGAGTGTTTGTGTTGCAGTTGCAGGTACCCTACTTCACACACACAACATTTTGGCGCCCACCATGGGGCCTAGCCCCTTTGATCTTTAACAAGTTTGCTTGCAGGAAATCTCATTGATAGGTTGATTAGCTCTTTCGACACACAAATTAACTCTCTCAAGTTCTAGATTCACATTATTGGCCTCTTTTGTAGCGTTTCGACACCTCAAATGGCATTTTTGGGAGATTTCTCAACTCTGTTTTTTATGTTTTTATGTACTTTAGCGCTTTCAGTCTGTACTTTATCATTTTTGGTTTGTCTTGCAACTCTTCTGGTCTATCATGCAGTGCTTTTGGTTTGTTTTCCAGCACTTCTGGTAAATTCTGTAGTGCTTCTGGTCAATTCTGCAGCGCTTCTGGTCAATTCGGCAGCGTTTTTGGTCAATTCGGCAGCATTTCTGGTGTTCAAAATAGCATTTTTGGTTAATTGGATAGCGTTCTTGGAACATTTGATAGCGTTATTGGTCAATTTGATAGCGTTCTTGGTCAATTTGATAGCGTTTTTTCAGTTTTTCATTGATTTTTCTAATGTGGTATTCTGCATTTCTCTTTTCTGCTTCTAGACTGTCATTTTCCCCAACCTAATTTGCAGTTTGTTGATTTTGCAGGTACTTATTTCGCTGTGAAATATCAGAATCATAAACCATTTCCTCATCAAAGAATGCAATATAAACTACTAATTCTTTATTTGCAGCTACGGGATTTTGCACTTATTTTTGATAAATTAGGCACATAGACTAATTACAATGGAAATGAACAAACATGTCTTATGTGTTTTTTATGATAGGTGAGTATGCTCTCACCTTTCTTAGGTGATTAGAAAACTAGACTCATCTTTTCTTTTCAATAGTGCATATCTTTAGTGGGCTTGCCCTCCCGAGGAGCCTATAAGGCCAAAGCCATTAAGGTCGGTGAGAGGGGAACGACCCAAGTGGGAACGGCTAACACCAAGTACTCCAACTCACTATAAAATAAACATGATTTGATAAAAATAAAAGTCAATGACAGTGCTCGGGAATAACTCTCCTCTGTACCTTCAGGTATATCAAACCTTGGTTTTCAAGGCTGGGAGACCTCTTAATTGAGTTTATACCCTGACGCGCCGAAGATATCCCTTACTATTTCCAATTAAAATTAGAAGCTACCCAGTTGACCTCCGAACGTTATTAAATTCTTAGTGCATGGAGGGGGAAGAATCTCTCCTTAAGACACTCACCATATATCCCTCTTGAGCATATGTGTGAACTCCCCTTTTGAGACCTTATTGCTAGGCTCATAATGGGACTCCACTAGCTCTTGCAAAGGAAAAAACACATACACCCTTTAGGGGGTGACAAGGCTATGTGAGCTGATAGGGTACCAAGTGCTAAGAACTAATAATGAACCAATCTCCTTAGGATAGACTGAATGATGTGTTTTCAATTGTTCAAAACCTATGAAAACTTGGGCTTTCTTTAAAGCTTCTTGAACATATACTTTATGTTTCCTTTGGGACAAAATTACAATCTGAATTCTATTTTTGTAAGTCAGGTCAAGATATCATCCATTGAAATACAACAAAAATTGTAAACTCAAACTTCAAATTGTCAAATTTACAAGTTTCACGACCGATTAGCTCTTTTGGTCCAAACAATCGCTCTCACGGTCCAAACAGTCATTCTCACAGTCCAAACACTCACTCTCACAGTCCAAACAGTCGCTCTCATGATCCAAACAGTAGCTCTCACAGTCCAAACAATCACTTTGTCAGTCTAAATAGTCGCTCTTTCAATCTAAACAGTCGCTCTTTCAGTCCAAACAATAGCTCTTTCGGTCCAAACAGTAGCTCTCACGGTCCAAACAGTCGCTCTTTTAGTCCAAACAATATCTCTCACGGTCTAAACAGTAGCTGATGCAGAGAATCATGGAAAACCAACTCACAACCAAGGATCTTACTGATCCAATCATCATTACAATCATTAAGTGGCAATGCAAATGGTATTCATCCATTCTACAATGCAATCACAATATAATCTTTACACAAGGTTTGTCTATCAAATACTTCCACCATATGCCACCAATCAACCCCAAACCACTTTAAAAGGTTGTATTCCATCCCTACAGACCTTAATTAAATGTTTTAGATCATAAAACTCACCAAAACATGAGACAACAAATTTTTTATTCCCATGGAGTACCCTAGTTCAAGGTTTCATCCTTAAAAACTGTTCTCACAAAAATAACCACAACTTCTTCAATTCTTAACCAAATTAAGTGAGATAAAAATAAATTGAAAGAGGGTTCAGAGACCTTTCCAAAACATATATCCTTTCTTCATCATTATTCTTAATTTGGCCATATCAAATGCTGCAACAGGACTGCTCCTGCCTTTACCAGTCTGATTTCACAATAAAATGCAGATGAACAGTCATTAATAACTTTTTACATATTGAAAATAAATCCAATCTCTTCGGTCAGATTGTAGATAGGTCAGATAAACAACTTTTACCCAAGTTATAGCCAGATCCAATGGTTAAATCAAAAGTTATGAAGCTTTTCCCAAAACTAGTTAACCCTAGGCAGGGTTTTGGCAGTTACAAACTGTTTTCACCAAAACGTCCATAACTTTCTCAAATCTGCATGAAATAAACTCAAACAAAAAGAAATGGAAATATTATTCATTTTTATACACTATCCAATTAATAATACATGGTTTTCCAAGCTGTACATGGCCGTACAAGGCCTGGAAACCAGAGGAAAACCTTTAAAACACCAAAATAGCAAATTGAAAAACCAAGAACTTGTTACCAAATTGATTTCAATGCTTCCCAATGCCTTCCATTTCTTCATTTTCATGGATTACAATCCTTAAATACATAAATCAACCTCTTGGGTCAAATTCCCTTTGAAAATTAACTAAATAACCACCTTTCAACCAAATGACACCTCCTCTATCTAGGTTTTGTCTTGACAACTCTTTGAGTTTGCACTCAAAACTTGTTAAGATATTACATGGAAATTATTAACACCTTATAATGGACCAAATAACACAATTTACATCATTTTCCCCCTTCATGATACTTTTACACAAATTTGACCTCATAAACCCAATCAAGACTCAAATACACAACTTGGGCAACTTTGGACAAAATGGCTCATTTAGCCTTACATATTATGATTCAATGGACTCAAATGACCTTAATACATTATGAATGACTCAAATACAATCAAATTGTTCACATTATGACTTTTGACCTCCTGGTATGCTTGTGTGCTAAGGTGCTCTTGCACCAGTAGCTCTCACGGTCTAAACTTCAGCTCTCTTGGTATGAATGTTAGCTTTCTCATATTTCAACATTAACTCTCCAAGGTTGAGCTTGCTAGGTATAAACATCAATTTTCTCATTCTACACATTAACTCTTGGGGTCAAAATAGCCATTGTCTAAGTTCTAATTTCACTAGTTTAAACTTCAGAGTTCTTGGTCTAAACAACAACTCTTCTAGTCTAAAGAACAACTCTCTTGGTTTAAACAACATAGTTTCCGGTCTAAACAACAACTCTTTTGGTCTAAACAACAGCTCTCTTGGTCGAAACAACTACTCTCTTAGTTTAATCAATAGAGTTCTTGGTCTTAATGTCATCTCTCTTGGTCTAAATGTCAGCTCTCTTGGTCTAAACATCAACTCTTCTAGTCTAAACATCAGCTCTCTTGGTCTAAATGTCATCTCTTATGGTCTAAATGTCATCTTTCTTGGTCTAAACAACAACTCTTTTGGGTTGAATGTCAAATTGCTCATGTTTCAACACTAGATCTCCTAGTTTGCACTTGCTAGGTCTAAATATCAGTTATCTGAGTCTAAAAATCAAAAAGTTAGGTCAAAACAACAATCTCTTAAGTTCAAACACCCAATTTGTTGAGTCTAAACATCACTGTTTTGAACTTTAGAGTCACTACACTATAGAATAGCATTTTTGGTCTGTTCCTCAGCGTTCTTGGTTAGTTTGACAACATTTCTGGTCAGTATAGCAACATTTCTGGTTATTATAGCAGCATTTCTGGTAAGTTTGTCAACATTTATGGTCAGTTTGTTCGCATTTCTGGTCAGTATAACAGCATTTCTAGTCAGTATAGCAGTGTTCTCGGTCAGTTTGTCAGTGTTTCTGGTCAATTTGTCAGCATTCTTGGTCCGTATAGCAGCGTTCTCGGTAAGTTTAGCAGCGTTTCTGGTCATTTTGTTAGTGTTTCTAGTAAACTGCACCAAAATCAGAAAACAAAAACAACCAATTTCTCAGACAGTCAAACATAGAGATTAGGTCATCTTCTCGGGTCACTCAATCAAGTTATCTTTTGTTAAAATAGATTCAAATATAGACACACTAAGGTTCTCAAGTATTCATCTCCAACCAGTTTAAGATCTAACATCTCAAAGTGCAACATCACACCTTCTTTGATAAATTGATCACTCAAACATAGTTTCTCATCAAGATCTATCATCCTCTACCACGAAACTACAACGTTTGATCAAGATAACCTTGTCCCACATCATAGGATATATCGTTCCTATTGGACTTGGTTTTATCAAAATCATCATCATTGCACTCCAAACTAAGATCAAAAAACTTACAAATCTACAAATACTTGAATTATATTTTCATGTCATACCACTCTATCATACCTACATTGATAGTTGGTCACTTATCAAAACACCTTCTAGACAATTGGATCCTTGCACAATATTTAGCACATGTGTATGCCCATTTTAACTAAAGCGCAGAGATGAAAGATCAACGAAACATAAATAGAAACATTCGAAAAAGTTGAAGATCATAGAAACATGGAATACCAAAGAAAAATACAAGAAGAAGACATAATAGGTCAACATATCAGAGAAATCAAACAAGTCCAGAATCAAAAGCCAACTATGTTAAAACCTCACAAGGATTCAAATGCATCTCCAAAGAAAGGTGGCTCTTTTATGCAACTCTTAAAGAGATCCCTAAAGGATTTTGTTGAGAAAGATCAAAATCACGCACCTATGTCTAGCAATGGCTCATCCCCCCATAAGAAAATTGACTCTCCAAAGGCATCTATTCATACACCTCTTAAAAATTTGCAAGAAACTTTCATAGCATCCTCACCAAACAATACACCCAAGGATGAAGTTCCCCAAGGGATATCCATAATGGCCATCAAACCTATTTCAAGGGATCCTATTCAAATCCCATCTCCTTCATATCTAAGCATTCATTCCTTGCAACATCCCCATAACACTCCCTTGCAAATTGAAGTCCTCATTTATAGAACGCTCGTTAAACGTGTCCTAATAGATGGGGGAGTTGGATTAAAGATTTGCTCATTGAGTCTTGTCTATACTCTAGGTTATTTTGAAGATGCAGTTGATCCTTGGAAAAAGATCACATTCAAAGTGATGCCCTCCTAAATGGCACAAGGTTAGTCTATGATCAAAGAACACAAAACACACAAAACATTAGTGTTAATCAATCTAAAACTAAACTATGAAGGCATACCAAAAGAGACACAAAAGACATGCTAATTTATCTAATAAACAAAACACAGATTATGAGGCATCTCCAACTGCCTCTTAGCATGGCTTTAGCTTCTTCTCCCTTGTTCCTCTCCTCTCCAAGTTCCAAAATAGTGTAGCTCTCAGCAGCTTTTTGCACTATGGATGCTTATGGAGGATTGAGATTGTAGTATAGCTTTAAATGTGAAATAAAAAGCTAATGTTAATGCTAAAATGATGTATTTTAACCAAAATGATAAGATGTTAGATTGCTTATGCTAAATTCTCTCTAAAATGTCTATAGCCTAAATGCATACAAGTTTTCAGGATCTGGATTATGAAGGAATGGGCTCTATTTATAGGAAAAATGGAGCAATGGATGGCCAGGATTGAAGGGTTTAATCAAGGGTCAAGCTTGAAAGTTGGGGATCCATGTGCACAATTGGCACCAATGAAATGATGACAAATGTCCACATAGGGTTGGGTTGAAAGAAGAGGTTGGAGGCATTAAAGGCCTGAGAAGACCTCATGTTTATCTAAAGGCTAAGGGTCAAGTCTAAATTAAGATTACCCATTGAATTAAGAGTTAATCCAAGGATAAACCTTTGTGCAAATGATTAAGAGATAATCATGGTCAAAGCATTAAAGGCTTGATGAGACCCTTGGGTTGGGTAAAGGTTGAGTCAAAACAAATGTTTTAAACATGTAGGAGGGTTTGGGTTAACCATTAATGGTTTTTGAAGACTTTGTGGATTAAGTGGTTGAAAGTTGGAAGCCTTCAATGGTTATCAAAGACTTTGAGCCATTTAGTGGTTGAAGGTTGAAAGCCTTTAATGGTTATCAAAGACTTTTAGACTTTGAGAAGTGACTCCATTTTGCTTATGAATGTGACAATAATTAGGGGATGGATTAGGCTAATTAGGAAGGGGTTAGAAGAATCTAGAAGGGGATTAGATTTTTGCAAGTGAATTTGGTGGGTGAGGGAAAATAAGATTTTATTAAAAATAAAAATTCATTTATTTCAATAAATGTGTGCAAGTTGCATTTGTAGAAAAATGCAAGTGGGGTGGGGATAATGATTTAAATAAATGTTTTATTTAATTTATTTAAAAGAGGAAAAGGGGATTTAATTAAATAAATTGATTTTATTTATTTAATTGATTGAAATTTGATTTAATGAATTAATTAAAATAAATTGAATAATTTATTTAATTAATAGAAGAATGTTTGGGGATGAATTAATTAAATATTAATTTAATTAATTGATGGTTAGTGGATTTTTAATCAAATAAACACGAAATATTCATTTAATTAAAATGGATAAATTTATGTGACTACATTTGCCCCTCTTTGAGACGGTGCGGTTTATCGCATCGTTTCAAAGAAAGAAAAATAGGTGTGAAGAAATGCCCCATAAAATGTAAATTTAATGGGTGGCATGCCGCCTCAAGAGATGGGCCGAAAAATTTCAAAAAATCGGGCAATCTCTCAAAAAAGAATGAAAATTGGCAGGGTGGTAGAAGAGAAGAAGTTAGGAATACTGGTGAAAAATAGAAGAAATCGGGGGAAACATGGAGAAATGGGGGGCTCGAGAAGTTCACGGGGACCACGGCGATGAGCGGGGCGAAGTTACGGTGACGGCGGGAGGTATAAATGGGGTGAAAGGGGTGAAAATAGGATCATTTGTGATCGCGACCAGTTGAAAACGAGAGCTCTGATAGTGACATTTGGAGGAGCAAGAAGGAGCTACTATGCCGATTCCGATCACCGAGCACATATTCGAGCGAGTCTGACGGTTCCAGCGCCCAGACGACTACGGACCAACGGTACGCAAATTCGAAAACTTACTTTTCATGCATTTTTGATAGGTTTTTAGCTGAGTCCAAGTCAAGTCGGAGCAAGAGCGCTGAGACTCTGGTTTTTGGCGCTTTTGCTCCATAAACTAGTGCTATTGTGCTGCAATAGCGCTATTGTGCTGTTGTTTGAGCGCTTTTGCAATGCATTAGCGCTATTGTATAAAAGTTTTAGCGCTTTGGACTAAGTAGCGCTATTGTATGGTTAATTGAGCGCTATTGATGTTAAATAGCGCTATTGTATAGCTGGTTTAGCGCTTTTGTGTAGCTTTTTGAGCGCTTTTGCTAGGGTTGTAGCACTATTGTGGAAAACTAGCACTTTTGTAGATAAAATAGCGCTTTTGCTTAAGATAAAGAGATGCCCCAGTGTTGGACAAAACAAATCTCCGGATGCCAATGATTGATGGATGGCGAGGTGAAGTGGGAGTTGTTTTGAACCATAGCAGCCCGATGAGACTTAGGTCATTTGTTAGGATAAATGCCTGTTGAAGTCTAGGTGGCCATGATTGCTTACCTGTTGAGACCCGAAGATACTTGATCAAAGTATCTGATGATAGTCTAGGTTTAAACTTTAAGAAAGTTTGAAAACAAAACAACTGATGGTGATTGATGAATGTCGATGTGCAGGAGGATCTGCGCGTGTTGCAGTTACGCGAGCGTCATCCTGCGACACAGTTGTTGCGGGACCGATTGACGCAGGCGGAGATAGACTGTATTGCAGCTACTGACCTCTACGAGGTGATGCACATGCCCGTGATTCGGATGAATCACGGCCTGATTACAGCATTGGCAGAGCGATGGCACAGTGAGACATGCACATTTCATTTGGCACAGGGAGAGATGACTGTGACCTTGGAGGATGTGTGGCGCATCCTTCGGATTCCGATTCGAGGAGAACTGGTCACATATGACAGATCCTGGGGGACGGTTTCATGTCAGAGGATTTTTGATGATGATGTATATATTGGCAGTGTCTCGGGAGGATATAGCAGCACTATATGAGCCCCTTCCAGCAGTGTTGTTAGAGATTGTGGGAGGACTGTTGTGTCTAGACAGGCGGTCACATGGATTGGCAGTGGGATGGGGACATGTGATAGAGATGATGATGACCGAGGGGACCCGATTTGCATGGGGGTCGTGCGTGCTGGCACACATGTATCAGGAGCTCCACGAGGTAGTGTACCGAGGGAAGGGTTCTCTAGCAGTGGGCATGACGCTACTACATGTTTGGTCATGGGAGCACCTACCAGTGACCCGACCAGTGAGTCTCAGATTCCGAGCCGTGGACCAGCCATACATGTTTATGTACAGTGGCATGATGAGTCAGCCCCACTTGGGGAAGTTAGAGTGGTGGCGGCGGGCATTGGATGACCTGGATGCAGTGATATGGCGGCCATACTTAGAGTGTGAGCCATGGGATGATGACGCAGAGGCACTGCCGTATGTATTCATGACCCGATTCCTCATTGGGAGGACCTCCTATCATGTAGAGAGACAGGTGTCGGGACGAGTGATGAGGCAGTTCGGACGGCAGCAGGGACTGCCTAGCGGGTCAGGGGAGTATGCACGGGTGATTCGGGAGCGGTACGCATGGGGTCCAGTGCTACCGTATGATCAGGCACTGGCAGAGTTTCGGACACTGCAGGCGAGGCCATGGGACCTACGACCGAGGGTCGTTGATGCAGGGGTGACAGCGGAGTATACACAGCATCGAGCGGCACACCCGATTCGACGGATATCAGACCCGGCAGAGCCGATCCCATCTTTTGAGGATGAGAGAGGACGGGGACGAGGACGGAGAGCAGGAGGTCGAGGAGGAGGAGGAGATGGAGGAGGAGGTGGAGATGGAGGTGGAGGAGGAGGAGGTGGGTTGGGGATGCCAAGGCAGCGGAGAGGGAGAGGTGGACTACCTCTTCAGATATCACAGGGACCTTTGATGCAGGGAGGAGTGCAGCTGAGTGGGAGGGGGATGGAGAGAGAGATCCTGATGGATACAGGTGCAGGGGAGGGTGGTGCAGGGGAGGGACCTACTGGAGAGGGTGATACAGGTGAGGCAGCCATGGACACGGGCGAGGGAGCTACTAGGGATCTGCGGGATCATATGATAGGTTATTTGCAGACCCGGATAGAGAGATTAGAGGAGGAGGTAGCAGCTAGGGATGTGCAGCTATTTGCATGTGAGTCAGAGCTGACGGTGGTGCTACGGGAGAGAGATACTGCGGTGGAGAGATTGGCGGAGCTGCAGGAGAGAGTGCGGATTGGAGCACAGGGGCCTTCAGGGGCGAGCTCAGGCAGAGATAGAGTACTGGCGGGGGTTATATGAGCAGGTTGTACCAGTTAGCCAGCGAGCTCTCAGCTATTCACAGATGCGGCAGGCCAGATCCGAGCGATCACAGAGGATGCAGAGCAGTGGGGGTGTGATGGGTCCTCTACGGCAGGAGAGATCAGGGGATGCAGGAGGGAGTGGGGGTTCGATGAGGCCTCCACGGAGAGATGGATCAGGTGGTGCAGGTACTAGTGGTGGAGTAGGTAGAGGTGGTGGTGGTACAGCATCTAGCTAGAGCGGCATTTGAGAGAGCATTTTTGCATATATGTATTGTATCATAGTTTATTTATAGACTGTATCTTGGATGGCTAGTGGTAGCCGATTTTTGTAGACTTCATTGTACTCTGATATATGAGATGATATATATGAGGAGATCCCATTTTGTGATGATATGCATTTGATTATGTATGGATGGTTTATGCATGATGATGATTTATTGCTTAGATGTATACAAGATGTTTCTTTTATGCATGTTTTTATGATGATTTATGATGTTGGATACTGACATATGAAATGCAAGTTTATATATGATTGGTTTGTTTTTTATTTTTGATGTAATGCTTTATGTATGTAATGCCATGATGATATATGCTTATGCTTGATGCATGAACAGGATTTTGGTGTTTCCTATTGCGATGTAATGATGAGATAATGTTAATGCAATGTTTGGAATGAATGATATTATGTATGAATATGCATCTAGATGTGTTTAGATGAATGTAATATGGATAAACAAAATGTAAAGTATACATGCGTATATGATAATGCCTAAATGAATGCATATGTAAAATGGATATATGAAATGGTATGAACCAATGTTTTGTAAACAAATGGACTTATGAATCTAAAATGCTTTAAATATGAAAGTGTGATGATACTATTACTAATATTTGTAATAACTGCACCTTAATGCAATTAAAAAGAGGATAATGAATGCGATGTGAAATGAATCCTAAAATGAGCATAAGAAAATACTTTAATAACTGGATGAATAAATGCAATGTTTTAATTATGAATGTATGCAATGATAAATGATAAGGGATAATGAAATGATGATGGATAATTGACATGATATGAATGTTTAGTAAAGGACTAAATATAGTCAAAGACAATTTAATCCTACGAATAAAGCGACCTATTTATGATTAATGCAATGATGCAAAATGATTCATGAAAACGAATGTCAAGAAAACGAACTTATAGTTTAAAAAATGACATGAATGTTTAATACAAGATATAACTAAATTTTTAATGCAAGATGCAACTAAATATTTAATGCAAGATGCAACTAAATGTTTAATGCAAGATGCAACTAAATGTGAGTATGATATGATTATGAGGAATGCAAGGTTTGTAAGACTTTGCGTGATGCATTGATGATGTATCAGAGTAATCGATCATGATTGTATCCAAGACTAGTTTTTTATTGGTCATTTTCGCATGTAGATCCTACATATATGAATGAATGAATGGATGGGTGATATGCAACGGAATGCAAGATATAAACAGATGAGGTGAAATGACGATCCATAGTGCTCTATTTTCATCATTGAGCTTTAAAATGTTGGAAGAGAATACAAGCATCTTGACATAAGGATTCAAGATGACCTGAGTATTTCTTTCATGGATTTTAATATAGCAAGTTAATACAAACGACTTGATATAAGGGTCAAGTCGACCAGAGTATTGCTTGCCGAACAGACAAGGATTATCTCCTTTCGTGCATGACTTGGATCGTCCTCCTTGATCTTAGGCTGATCAGATCCTGAGACAAGTGCATACCGTACTAAGAAATAAAACCTTTATCCAGTTTGGATGAGGTAGGAGGAACCAAAGAAAAAGCATTGTACCTGTAACCAAACAGTATATATACATAAAGAATAAAGAATAAGGATCCTTGGTAATGGTTCATGCTCATATGGTCGAGGTATACGCTATAGTCAGCAAGCCGTAGTGATCTATGACTGCATTTTGCATAAGATCACGTAGCTTGGTGAACTTCCCACGTAGACACCATTAGTACATGCCCCAGTACTTCATTGGAAGTAATGCGCAAACGATACAAAACAAAGCTGAAAGATCCCGATACAGATAAACAAATGATTGTACTCATAAATCAACCAAGTATTTGATAGCTTAACATAATTTTCTTGTCAAAGAAAACGTCATCTTGTCTTTGTTTTTGATAAGGAAGGATGCATCCTTGTTTTAAAGACAGTTTGGATTGTTGATGTTGATTGTGTGTTTGATTGGTAAATGGTCATTGTGTGAATAGTTTGTCAATGTTTGTTTTGTATCTGATCGGATGAATATGTACAAGGGGTTGCCATGTTTTCGGGTGATTTTCGATGGTTTTTTTTCGATGTTTTTGGATTTTGTGAAACATTTTTTAATGTGTTTGGATTTTGTATTGTTTTTGAATGTTTTTTATTTTTTATTTTTTTTTGGGACATTTTTGAATGTTTTTGATATTTTCTGGGACATTTTTTAATGTTTTTGATATTTTTGATGATTGCCTGAATGAAGAGCATAATGACACATAAGACAATGTAGAATCCACTTCCATCAATAGGTTAAGGGTATTGCCCCCAGTTTTTAGACCTGACTATGAAAAGGTGGGATACTAGACGCATGGAGTATTTTCTTAATGACAGATGAATAACAAGCCATGGCTTTGGATGGATGGATGTATGTATGAAGTAAATGTGATCACAACAAGTCTGAAAAGATAATGGAGCCAGAGCCCTTACGAGTGGCGCCTGTTTGCCAGGTTTTCACCATCGCACTTACCCAAGGTGCCACCGGAGTGGTTGTTCACCGTTTGGATGCATGATTTTTCTTTGCTTTTTTGAATGTTTTTGTATTTTCTTCAAGACATTTTTCTGAATGTTTTTGGTATTTTCTGATATGCAGGGGAGCCTGATGCTTTGTACAGCTTTATGTGTAAAACCGTTTGAGGTGCATGCTATTGATTGGAGCTGCAAGCGGTTCTCCTTCTGATGTAGCCAGCTGATATGCCCCGGACCCGAATACAGCAGTGACAATATATGGGCCCAACCAGTTTGATTCAAACTTGCCTTGATGTTCTCTGTTTGGTTGGTTGCGAGGATTCTCTCGTAGAACAAGATCACCTACCTCAAATGTACGAGATCTAACTCGGTGATTGTAACTTCTACTCATGCGCTGCTGATAGGCTTTGAGGTGATTGTATGCAGCTTGTTGCTTCTCATCAAGTAACTCTAAGTCCTGAAGACGGGATACTCTGTATGCTTCATCATCGATGAGATTATGCAAGGAAACCCGTAATGATGGTATCTCAACCTCAATAGGTAAGATAGCTTCAGCACCATAGACCAATGAATAAGGAGTTGCACCTGTAGGGGTCCGAATGCTAGTTCGATATGCCCATAATGCTGGATTCAGTTGAACATGCCAATCACGACCGGCATCATTGACTATCTTCTTTAGGATCCTCAATATGTTTTTATTGGATGCTTCAGCCTGACCATTGCCTTATGGGTAATAGGGAGGGGAAAAGCGGTGTTGGATATGAAATTTCTCACAAAGTTCACGGACATCCTGATTTTTGAAAGGAAGACCGTTATCTGTGATGATGGAAATGGGTACACCATACCGACAGATGATGTAGTTGAGGATGAATGAGGCGATCTGCTTGTCAGTGACTTGGGTAAGTGGAACAGCTTCGATCCACTTTGTGAAATATTCGGTGGCGATAATAATGAATTTATGGTCATTAGATGAAGATGGATGAATCTTACCCACAAGGTCAAGGCCCCATTGACAAAAAAGGCCATGGTGTTGTGATTGGTTGCAATTCCTGTGCTGGTGCATGTATCAGGTCACCATGAACTTGGCATTTCTTGCACTTCCTGACAAAGTAGTAGGAGTCTTTTTCCATAGATGGCCAATAATATCCAACTCGCATGAGTTTCTTGGCTAGTGACGGACCACTTGAGTGAGTCCCACAAATTCCTTCATGTACCTCTTCCAAAGCCTTTGTTATCTCATCTTGGTCCAGACATCGAAGGAGAGTACCATCAAGACCGCGACAGTATAGGGTTTCGGCAATAATGGTATATCGAGCAGTTTGGCGAATGAAGGTTTTACGTTGGTTATTTGATTGGTTGGGAGGAAGGGTGTGATTGCGGAGATAGGTATAGAACTCACCGTACCATGGGGATTCAGAACCGATAAGGCGACATATCATCTCGGATTCAGGGGTATCATAAGCGAGGATCCAAAGCTATTCTACCAAGAACTCGTAGCGTGTTGAATTCTGTGGAAGATCTAAGAGAGATGCGATAGTAGCCATAGCGTCAGCAGCTCGATTCTGATCTCTTGGTATCTGCTCAAAAGTGATAGTAGTAAATGATGTCTTTAGAGTGTCCACCATTTGCTTGTATGGCATGAGTTTATCATCTTTGGTCTGATATTCATCAGTTGCTTGTCGAATGACCAGTTGTGAGTTGCCATATACTTGTAGTTCTTGTAATTTCCATTGTATGGCTAATCTGAGTCCTGTGATCAAAGCCTCATATTCTACTATATTGTTGGTGCATGGAAATGTGAGCCTGTAAGACTTCGGGATGCTATCACCTTGAGGTGTGATAAACAGAATGCCTGCCCCCGAGCCATGCCTAGTGTATGAACCATCAAAATATAGTTTCCATGGCTGTGCTTCTGTGATCATGAATATCTCTTCATCTGGAAAATTGGAAATGAGAGGATGATCGCCTATGAGTGGTGCATCGGCCAACTGATCTGCAATAACTTGACCTTTGATAGCTTTATGGTCCACGTACTCGATGTCAAATTCACTTAGAATCATCACCCATTTGGCCAAGCGGCCTGTCAATGCTTCTTTGCTGAGTAAATACTTGAGTGGATCAATCTTTGCGATGAGTTGTACCTTGTGCGTCAACAGATAGTGTCGCAATTTAGTGGCTGCTAAGATTACTGCTAGGCAAGCTCGCTCAATAGGTGTGTAATTGAGTTCATAGCCAACCAGTGTGCGAGAGATGTAGTATACAGCACACTCTTTTCCTTCTGTATTATGTTGTGCCAGTAGTACACCTAATGTTGTACTTGTCGCTGAGATATAAAGTAACAACGGTCTACTTGGATCTGGTGGCATCAACAATGGTGGATTCATGAGATAGTCTTTAAGTGCCTGAAATGCTTGCTAGCATTTGTCATCCCACTGAAAGCGGATGTTCTTGTGTAGCAGGTGTGTGAATGGGTGACACTTATCAGCCAATTGTGCAATGAATCTTCGGATGGATTGAAGCCGCCCTTGTAATGTCCTTAGCTGACTGATATTCTTTGGAGGTGGCATGTCCATGATAGCTTTTACCTTTGCTGGATCGACCTCAATGCCTTTGCTTGAGACAATGTATCCTAGAAGCTTCCCGGAAGTTACTCCAAAGACACATTTCTTTAGGTTGAGTCGAACATGGTATTGTTCCAGTCTATCAAAGATTTTATCTAAGATGTGGAGATGCCCTTCTCTGGTGAGTGATTTTACTAGTAAGTCATCAACATAATCTTCCATCATAGTATGCATCATGTCATGGAAGATGGTAGTCATTGCTCTTTGATAGGTCGCTCCTGCATTTTGTAGACCAAAAGGCATTACATTCCAGCAGTAGGTGCCCCATGGACATGTGAAGGTTGTCTTATGTTGGTCCTCTGGTGCGATCTTTATTTGATTGTATCCTGAAAAGCCATCCATGAGTGAAAGCATGGCATGTCCTGCTGTTAGATCCACTATGATGTCGATATTTGGTAGGGGGAAATCATCCTTAGGACAAGCCTTATTTAGATCTCTGAAGTCGGTACAAATGCGGATGCCCCCTTTTGGTTTGCCAACTGGCATGATGTTGGAGATCCATTCTGCATAATCAATTGGTCTAATGAAACCAACATCCAGGAGTTTCTTGAGTTCTGTTTTCACTAGCACTGCAATCTGGGGATGCATCTTACGAAGCTTCTGCTTGACAGGTTTGGCTCCTTCTGCTACGGTGAGGTGATGCATGACTAAATCGGGATCAAGCCCAGGCATGTCCACATATGACCATGCAAAGTTGATCTGATGCTGCTGGAAGAACTCTATAAATTTAGGCTGTTCCTCTGGAGTGAGAAGAGATGCCAGATGTATAATATGAGGATTTTCAAGGGTCCCCACATTGTATTCATTGGTTTCCTCGATAAGAATCGTGGATCGTTCCTGTTGTGTACTAGCAGGGAGAATGTCAAACCCTTCATCCTCAGACGCCTCAGAGAGGTTTTCACCGTTGGATACGCTCTTTCTTTTTACTTTTGTCGGATCAAACAGCGCCACAGTGTGGTTTTCACTGGAAGATCCATGTTTTATTGTTATGTTTTTGCAGCTGAAAGGTTTTGCATCCGCCCCGAAGTATGCTGCGCTATTAAGTTGAATGGCGAATCTAGCTTTGTGATCCCCGCTTGGTAGATTATCCCTTAATTCCAAAAAGTCAATGATAGCCTCATCGTTTTGGAAGAGGTCAAGACATGGAGGATTTGATTGGTTCCATTTGATAAGTTCAGGGTGGATAATGGGCATTACATCATCGATCAGGTTAAGTTCGTTAGATGTATCAGTGAAGGTTAAGACAATGTGGTGAAGGTCATTGATGGTACTCTCCCTGTCAGAATCAGGCATAGGATGAGACGTAGGGTCTGTGGAAGATGTTTCCAGCTCAGGTACCCAAGTGGTCTTTATCTGTGCTTCTCTATAAACAGGGATGTCTTTGCGGGGCGGAGGTGGTGATGTGTCTTCCTCATCTGAAGTGTTAAGCTGTACAGAATCAAATTCCCACTCATGTGAGTCGGTCTCTGAATCACTCTCCAACATCTGATTGCTATACCATACTGGGATGTCTTTGGAGTTAAACACAGCAGGTGTGATTGGTTTATGTATCTTTGTAGTGATCGGTGCTGCAGGAACTGTGATGGGGTTTAAAGGATTTGTCACTGGAAGTATCGGCAGTGTTGATTTAGTGACTTCTGTTGGAATGGCTGGTGCCATAGATGCTGCTGCGGGTTCTGATATAGTTGTTGCTGCTATTGGTGTTATTGATGGGATTACTGGTTCGTTTGGTGGGATGATTGGTATTGTAGATGGTTGTGGTGGGTTTGTGAGCCTCAATGGAGTAGTGGGGATAGTGTTTGATGGTGCTTTGATTATGAAAGGTGTCCTCTTTGCAGTAGGCGGGCAAAATGGTTTGCTAGGTTTTCCTTTGAATCTGAGTTTAGGAAGGATCTCTTTTTCAAAACCTAGGCCTGTATTACCTTTGGGCTTGAATTCTGGTAGCAGAGGTTCATGTTGTCCTTGTTTGCAGTATCCCAAAGCACTCTGACCATCATATCCCATTCTTTGCATAATGAGGAGGCCTTTGCCATATTGTTCCGTAGGAAGTGAAACTTGTGGTTTGTCAGTGGTGATGGGATCTTTATAGATCCAGTCTGCTAGGTCCTCATCTTGTGTTTCTTCCTCTTGACTCTTTCCAAGGACGAAAGGCGTCAAGGCACATGCTGGCGTGATTAGTGGTTGCTGGAGTAACTGCTGTGGTTTACGATGTGTTCTAGGAGAAGTGGGCATTTGTCCCACACAAAAGAGCTGACTCAAGTTGTATTCTCCAAGACCTTCCTCTGCTACTTTCATCTTTAGCTTTTCTTGCTTGGGTATAGGGGTGTTAGAACTGGCAAGAGAGGCGGAACTTACATATGATGTGGAGGAAATGGCTTCCCTATTATTAGGAACAGTAATTTCTGGTTGATGGCTGATATTATGGCAAAATGCAAAGGGATTTGCATCGCCCAGGATTGTGATCTCTGCACCATTATGTGGGAACTTGATACATTGATGGTAGGTAGATGGAACAGCTTGCATGGCATGTATCCAAGGTCTCCCTAATAATAGATTATATGGCAGAGGAAGGTCCAGAACCTGACAGATGATGTGCTTTACCACAGGGCCCACTCGGATTGGTAGTACCACAGCTCTTTTGGATGAACGCTCTACATCATCATAGGCCTTGATGGTGATCTTCTTGCGAGGATCCACTGATTCTATTGCATATCCCAATGTTGTGACCAACTGTAGTGTACAAATGTTTAGGCCTGCTCCATTATCGATCAAGACTCGCTTGATCCTGTGTTGGTTGATAAAGCCTTCAATGTGTAGCGAAGCATTATGAGGTTGTTGGAAGGAAGAGTTGTCACTTTCGGAAAAAGTGAGACAAGGGATGACTTTAGATTTCCAACCATGGCTTGAAACTGGTTCGTATTCAGGTTTGCAGGGACTGATGCCTCTTGGAGTGCTTGATCCAAGATAGTTTTATGAGATGGTGATAGGCGCAATAGCTCTAAAATGGATATAAGCGCAGGCATTTTATCTAAGTGTTCCACAAGATTGTACTGCTTTGGGACGGAGGTGGTGCCCTGTGGAGCTGCCTTGATGGTGACCTTGCCATGACGTGTAAAAACATTGCAATTTGAGGTGGGATTTTTGAAGGTTATGGTTGCAATTTGTTCACTGGCATCATACAGATGATTTACAGTGTAGTTATACACAGCCTGTGTATAATCAGTGGTATCAGTGCCTCGCCGGGAAGTGGAAGGACCCCTTTGATCTTGTGATGGAAGTGGATTCTTGAACATCTGATGATCATTATTGGTTGTTTTTGGGTCATGTCCTTCAATTTCAATTTCTCCTCAGTCAATAAGATCCTGAATGAGATCTTTCAATCGGTGACAATTACTTGTCTTGTGTCCTCCTCCTTGATGGAACTCACAATGTTCAGTATCTCTCCACCATGCCGGTTTGACCTGAGGCTCATAGTTTGATAGCTTAGGTAGAGTGATCAAATTCTGAGAAATGAGTTGTCGCAACACTGTTTCAATGGGTTCCCCTAAGGGAGTGTATGTGCGTTTTTGTTTTTGTGGACGAGGTCTTAGTTCATCATGAGATGTGATGCGACCTTGATTAGGAGGAACATTTGTGTTATTCTGAGGTGGAGGATTTTGTCCTGCAAACCGAACCACAGGTTGTGCATTTTGGATAGTCCGAGCATCCACAACTCCATCGTTGACGATATTCTTGTTTTTGTTCCAGAAGTTCGGTTTATCACTATTGAAGCGCGGGCGAGGACCATCTTTTGGTTCATTAAAGATTTTGATGAGTGCCCTTTCACATTTTATACCTTTGGTGATCATATCGTTAAAAGAATCTGTGTCTTTGACATCCAGGTGAAATTCCATTTCTTCGTTTAAGTTGGAAATGAAAATTTCCACTAGTTCTCGTTTAGGTAATTGAAGAGAACGTCTGCTAGACATTTGGCACCATCGTTGCAGGAATACTGAGAATAATTCACCTGGTTTTTGTTTGGTGTTGCATAGATCATCCATGGTGATGTCGCGTTCAATATTATAAGAGTAATGAGATAGGAACTTCTGGATGAGTTCCTCAAATGTTCTAATGCCACCTGGTAGTTGGGAAAACCATGATGTGGTTGTTCCTCCCAAGCTTTGGGGAAAAAGGCGCATTAGGTATGTGTCTTCATATGCCACTTCAAGGCAAGCAGAATGAAATTCTCGGACATGATCACGGGGATCTCCCTTTCCTCTATATTTTTTGAATTTTGGTGTTTCGAACCCGCGTGGAAAGGGTGGCATATAAAGATTCCTATCAAACGGATAGGGACAGATGTCGTTAAGTGAGAATTGATTGGTCTTAACACCACTATGAAGTTGTTGGGCGAGATTCTCGACTTGTTGCCGCAACATCTCCATTTCATTTGGAGGAGGAGGTGGTGGGTTACCTCGAGGAATGTAATATCTGATGTGATTTCTACCTCTTTCCTCCTCATGGCGACTTTGTCTTTCTGATGCTTGTCTTAATTGGGCAAGATCAAAGTCAGAGGGGAGTTTGGCTCCTTCTTGAGCGAGTTTTAAGAAGTGAGCATCCACATTGCTCCTGAGTATTTCATCAAACAATCTGTTAAAGTGAGGGTTATGCTGAACCCTTTCGATTGTTGAAGGAGTGGGAGTACTTGGGTTTTCATCATTTATATTTCCTCCAAGTGCTTCTTGAAATTCATTGAGATTTTCGTCTTCTTCTTCCTCAATTTCTAGTTCTCGTTGCCTTGACCGTGATCGAGTTTGAGCCATTTTGTTTGCAAGTTTGTGTTGAAGTTGATTGAAGATGATGATGAGTTGGTGATGAAATGAAAGATTGATGGTTGGTGATTTGTGTTGTATGGGGATCTCTAGCACTTTAAGGTAGATGTAACCGAAATTCCTTCTTTGAATTGCTTGTTTGTTTGATAAGTTTGGATGTGATAAGGTGTAGAGAAATCTGAGATGTGTTACAGATTTTGACTACCTAGCAATGAGAGGATTCACTCATGAACTAGTTTTAACCTGCGTAGATGTGTCTCTTAGGATGAGCTTATCCTAGATGTAGAAACAATCTAAAAAGTGATGTGATGTGTTTGATTTCAAGCAATATCTAAAAAGGAATCTTGGGACAAGAACCTCTTAATGTTTTGAGAGTTTTGGGATGGATTGATGATGAAGTGATGATGTATGAATAAGATGCTGGATGTTTTGTTTTTCAACTTTCAATAAAAACTTTGTGTCACAAATGGGACAAACTCTTCTTCTTCCCTTTCAGGCGTTGGTGGCACTTCTCGAGCTGTGTTGTAGGTGATACAGATGTTTGGGAAGAAATTGGGATTAATCTTTCCTCCTTGATTTTTGTGATAACTCAGAGCTCTATATTGCATAAAAGCTCTGCGGTTCAATGATTCGGAATCAAATTCGTTTGTTTTGCCTTGAAGGTAGAGACGCATGCGATGTAGAAAGACTCTATGGGAGACAAAGATTTTTCGATTGATATAGAAGAATTTCCTCCTCTTGATCAAAGCCTTTGAGCTTAATGGTCTCCTTTTCAAGTTGATATTCTGATGACACTTCTTCTTTCACAAGATGTGAAGAATGGTCATAAAATTTGACTCTTTGTTTGTTTGTACTTTGTTTTTGATTGTTTTTGGTTGTTTTTGAGAAATGTTGGATGAGTACTTTGTTTTTGAAAGTGATTTTCTGATTTTTCTTTGACAAGAAAACAAAGCAAGTACACAAACACAAGAATGTTGCCTTAAAGGCACAAATGAGTATGGGTCTAGATCAACCCAATCCTTGGATTTGTTTTTGACCCTTCCTTTAGATTTATTTTAAGGTGTATTTCCAAAGCCTGAAGTCGGCTCAATTTGCACTAGGTCTGTAAAACGAACACACTTCAAACACTTTTTATCCCTAAGGTCAAATGGCCAGTTGTGATAAATTTAGCCCACATCTTGATATTTCTTCGACTTTGGTACTACATACCTTATGAATCCCGCTGTGGCAGGCAAGGATGTGATATACTAAGTCTTGCATGAGCATAGCAAATAGATGATCCCTATGATGGGGGAGTCACCACTTTTATCAAGCCACAAGTGACTTTTCAAAAAGCTATGTTTCTACTCAAGGAAATATGTATGGTGAGTATCTTGGGAGCAAAACCTTCTATGCTCTTGCACTAAATTATATCTCAAATATCCTCAATCAATAGAACGGGTGGGCTACTACTTAAAGGTGTTTAGTCATGTTCGATGTTTTTGGACATAAGTTCATTCTGCAGTGACTCACTTAAGAGCCTTGTAACTGGTGGTGGGGCCCATTTGTCCTTTCGGCCAGTTACACTGTAGGAACAGCTATACCCAAGGCTACAGCTTTCGCTCTCACCTGATTTCTATAGCGGCTCGAAGGATTTACCGCTCGAGGTCATTCCCAAGAGTATCGATCCCTTGGCAGGCCTCTCTTAAAAAGATAAAATTTTGAGTGTTACTAACATTTTTCTCTTGCACCTAGGACCACGAGAGCCAAGGGAGAGGATAGTGTGTGTTAGAAGTAGGACCACCTGACTGACCTTTGTGCACAAGCGTGCCAAACACGAAATTCACTTGTTCTTTTTAATCCATCATTGCAAATGTGATCTAACTATTTGGAGATGTTGCTCCAACAGCCATGGTGTTCTTTTTAACTTCAAAAGAAATGTGTTTTGTAATCTAGAATTCGAAAATCCTGGTCAACTTAATGGAAAACACGTTTGCTTTGAAGTAAAAATCGTTTTTGCAAAAAAAAAAAAAAAAAAAAAAATCAAAACAAGTGGTTTGTAAGTTTTTAACTGCACCAAAATTTGAAGTGTGGCTTGTGATTTTTAGATTTGATGCAAGAAAAGAACTTTGTTTGGTTGATTTTAAACACCAAAAAATAAAGATGAGCCCTAACTAGAAAACAATGAAATTTTTTTGTTTTGTAGTTTTATGCAAGAAAAGAACTTTGTGTGTTAATTTTAAGCACCAATAGAAAGATGAGTCCTAACTAGAAAACAATGAAATTTTTTTGTGTTTTTCAAGTTCTTTTTAAGCACTAAATGACAAATTTGTGATTTTTATGGTGAGTTGTTAACCTGCATGAACAAAAACAAATTAGTAAAAATCGGTGTTCAAAGGGGGCTTCCACAAGCCTAAGATACTCAATTTTTCGGTTACAAGGCGACTTGGACAACACTCTGTCGCAATAGCGCTAGTCTGTGTTTTACAGAAGTGCTAATTTATACAATAGCGCTAGTCTGCGTTGAACAGAAGCACTAATTTAAACAGTAGCGCTGAAAGAACAGAAGTTACAAAAAGACAGAAGCGCTAGAATGTTTCCAATAGCGCTAGAATAACAACAAAAGCCCTAAAAAGATTTCAACAGCGCCGAAACTTTTACAATAGCGCTATTGTAAAAACAATAGCGCTAAAAGAAAAATTGTCAGTAGCACTGAAACGTGTTCAATAGCGCTGAAGCGCGACCTGTGTGGCACTTTCAACAATCAAACATGTTAGTTAACAAAAAAATATCAGAAGGTTGCGTGTTCGATTCACGTCGGGTTCACCAAATGATGCCCTCTTAAATGGCACAAGGTTAGTCTATGATCAAAGAACACAAAACACACAAAACATTAGTGTTAATCAATCTAAAACTAAACTATGAAGGCATACCAAAAGAGACACAAAAGACATGCTAATTTATCTAATAAACAAAACACAGATTATGAGGCATCTCCAGCTGCCTCTTAGCATGGCTTTAGCTTCTTCTCCCTTGTTCCTCTCCTCTCCAAGTTCCAAAATAGTGTAGCTCTCAGCAACTTTTTGCACTATGGATGCTTATGGAGGATTGAGATTGTAGTATAGCTCTAAATGTGAAATAAAAAGCTAATACTAATGCTAAAATGATGTATTTTAACCAAAATGATAAGATGTTAGATTGCTTATGCTAAATTCTCTCTAAAATGTCTATAGCCTAAATGCATACAAGTTTTCAGGATCTGGATTATGAAGGAATGGGCTCTATTTATAGGAAAAATGGAGCAATGGATGGCCAGGATTGAAGGGTTTAATCAAGGGTCAAGCTTGAAAGTTGGGGATCCATGTGCACAATTGGCACCAATGAAATGATGACAAATGTCCACATAGGGTTGGGTTGAAAGAAGAGGTTGGAGGCATTAAAGGCCTGAGAAGACCTCATGTTTATCTAAAGGCTAAGGGTCAAGTCTAAATTAAGATTACCCATTGAATTAAGAGTTAATCCAAGGATAAACCTTTGTGCAAATGATTAAGAGATAATCATGGTCAAAGCATTAAAGGCTTGATGAGACCCTTGGGTTGGGTAAAGGTTGAGTCAAAACAAATGTTTTAAACATGTAGGAGGGTTTGGGTTAACCATTAATGGTTTTTGAAGACTTTGTGGATTAAGTGGTTGAAAGTTGGAAGCCTTCAATGGTTATCAAAGACTTTGAGCCATTTAGTGGTTGAAGGTTGAAAGCCTTTAATGGTTATCAAAGACTTTTAGACTTTGAGAAGTGACTCCATTTTGCTTATGAATGTGACAATAATTAGGGGATGGATTAGGCTAATTAGGAAGGGGTTAGAAGAATCTAGAAGGGGATTAGATTTTTGCAAGTGGATTTGGTGGGTGAGGGAAAATAGGATTTTATTAAAAATAAAAATTCATTTATTTCAATAAATGTGTGCAAGTTGCATTTGTAGGAAAATGCAAGTGGGGTGGGGATAATGATTTAAATAAATGTTTTATTTAATTTATTTAAAAGAGGAAAAGGGGATTTAATTAAATAAATTGATTTTATTTATTTAATTGATTGAAATTTGATTTAATGAATTAATTAAAATAAATTGAATAATTTATTTAATTAATAGAAGAATGTTTGGGGATGAATTAATTAAATATTAATTTAATTAATTGATGGTTAGTGGATTTTTAATCAAATAAATACGAAATATTCATTTAATTAAAATGGACAAATTTATGTGACTACACAAAGCATATGATAAAGAAGAGCATTCCTCTAAAGGAATTGTGATATTACCCATCAGAGTGGGACCTTTGCAGAAAGACACAACATGCCAAGTCCTAGACTTTGATTTATCATACAAAATACTCTTGGGAAGACCATGGATACATGACATATAGGCTATTCCATCAACATATCATCAGTGCCTAAAGTTTTCATACAATGGGCAGGAAAGCACGATCTCAGCAGACTCAAATCCATTACAGTGTTGTAGAAATATGAAACCGGCTTGAGAGGTTATTGTTCCACATAACAAAGAGAAATTATCTTCAAGCACACAATCCAAAGAAAAATCATTTGCCTCAATTTTGTCAAGTATGGAAAAACAAATGCAGCTAAGAGATCGAGGGAACAGAGAATATTCACTGTCACAGTTACCACTTTCTCCTAAATCCTATGGAAAACCATCAAACTCTCAACAACAACCAATTGTGAAACATCTTCCAATATTTGATGGAGCATTTGTTAGTGTTGGGACCTTATCAAAGGAAACAAAAGACAAAGACGTGCTACAATGGCTATACAAGGATGAAGAAGTCCAACAAAAGATCAATAATGTCATAATACCTACAGAAAAATATGGAAAAGGAATTAACATTCTTCAAAAAATGGGATACACTGGAATGGGTCCTATAGGAAAAAGAAAAGAAGGTATCTCAGAACCTATACAAGCTCATACTCAGCAGGCTACAGACAAATTAGGCTTAGGGTATGGACGAGTTACTCTACAAGAGGAGACATCTTCGAAGAAACAAAAAGATGAACATGATAACAAACAAGAGAAGATTGCAATTGAAAGGGAAGAAGAAGATGTAGATGTCGATATAGTTCATGCGTGTGCAAGACAAATGTTAGGAACTAGCCTACTTGAATTAGGATCACATTCGGTTGACTTGGACTTAATCGAGGACGATCAGGAGCTACTTGCAAGAGGTCATTCTGACGAGAGTATCGTTCTAGACATTTAAATACATATCAAAAACTTTGACATCTCTATCATGACCCCTAATACCTTTGAAGCATCTCAACCTGAGGACCCCTTACCTCTAATACATCTTGAACTTATTGACTGGGAAAATGAAAGACACTAAAATTGATACCTTTCCTAATGACCATGCCATATGCTTATATCTTAATGCAATTGAACCCTCAACAACTTTCACCAGGGATTTCGCCAGTGCATCTTCCAATCAAGTAGGTGCCAAATCTCCTAGTTGCAAAAGTGAAAATAAAGAAAACAATATCAGGTCTATTGCTGAAAACCATTTATTGGCAACATTAGAACGAGAAAAAGTAAAAATAAAGGACGCATCTAACAGTGAAAACCTCCTCGAGGTGCCGAAAGATGGGAGATTTGACACCTTACCTGAATACTATCAAGAGAGGTCATCTATCCTGATATAACCAACAGAGGCATTTAATTGGCACAACTGATCACCCAAAGATTCTACATCCAACAACTTCTCTATCAGAACAAAAAGGGAAAAAATATTTAGAACACTTCAAAAGATGGCAAATCAATTTTGCCTGGTCATATGCAGACATTCCCGGGTTAGATCCATATCTTATAATGCATCACCTGGATGTCAGTCCAGGAGTAGACATCAATAATGGAACACAACATGGATCAGGAGTAGGCATTCTATTCATCACACCACAAGGTCACACAATTCCAAAGGCATATAAATTGAGTTTTCTATGCACCAACAATACAAGGGAATATGAAGCTTTGGTCACATGAATAAATATGGCCATTGAATGGAACATTACACAGCTACAGGTCTTTGGAGACTCTCAGCTCATCATCAATCAAATCAATGACGATTATCGAACAAAGGATGAAAGGCTAATGCTTTATAAAAATATGGTTGATGATGTCAAGAAATACTTTGTCGAAATAACTTTTGAGAAAATTCCAAGAGATGAAAACAAAGAAGCAGATGCCATGACAACTCTTGCTTCTCTCCTTCAGACATAGGAAAATCAAGAGCGTTACGAATTCCTGGTGGAAGAGTTGGTTTATCCTGCACATGATTGTCCTAATTCCCAAATTATTTTTCATCTTGTTGGGCATGATTCCTCCCGCTATGGCCAAATTTATACATACCTGAATGATAACACCCTCCCTCCGGACTTGTTAAAGAACCAAAAGAGAAATTTCATTTGCCAATCTTCCCATTATACTTTTGTCGTGGATACCCTTTACAAATGAGGTTTGGATGGTACTCTCTTAAGATGTCTCGAGCAAGAAGAATCTGAGAAGGCCTTAAATGAAGTCCATAACAACATTTGTGGCACTCATTCAAGTGGTCTTACCCTTTTGAAAAAACTCATACGCTTGGGCTATTCTTGGCCAACTTGTTGTCCTCGATTTTAGTTTGGCCAAAATCGTGAGGTAACCCTACAAAACTAGTCCATTTCATACCTTATGGTCTCTGGGAGAGCTTAATCGACTTGGTCGGTTAGTTCGTTTCGTTCTTCACTTTTCTTTTTTGTTATTTTTCTTTGCTTTTTAAGTTTGCATTTTAACTTGCAGTTCAGACTTTAAAGTCCGAACTGCAGGGGTCTTGGTAAATAATTACACTTCAGACTTTAAAGTCCAAAGTGTATTTGATTTTTGTTGTAGTTAGCAGTTCAGACTTTAAAGTTCGAACTGCATTTGGTTTTGACTGCAGTTCGGACTTTAAAGTCCGAACTGCTATTTTCTTTGGATTGCAGTTCAGACTTTAAAGTCTGAATTGTAGTTAGTTTTGGATTGCAGTTCGGACTTTTTTCTCTGAACTGCATTTGATTTTTTAGCATGTCGGGTTTTAAAGTCCGACATGCAAGTACTCCTAGTGCGCATGTCGGACTTTAAAACCCGACATGCAACTACAAGTTGTATTAATTAGCATTTATTGCTAATTAGGGTTTTTTGTTTAAAGTTGTTTTTAAATGATAATCTTGCTTTTTAATCCGCATTCCTGGTTTTTATCGCGCGCCTCCACCTCCTTTTTCCTCGTTGCAACCCGGATTTCTTCTCTTCGTTGTTTGATCAAATCGCCCATATCCGGATTTCACAAATCTCCACAGCGGAATAGGTATGTGCTCGTCTTCGGGTTTTTATTGTTTAAATGTTTTTACTTTCATTTTTTTCCTTTTTGTTTGTCTTTCTTTTTCGCTTATGGAGAACGATCAGGTTTTGAACTCTGAATGCCTCCTTAGCTTTGGAGAAACAATCGGATTTCAAAACCCGATCGTTCTCCAAAACCTCCCCTTTTCTAAGCTGCATATCGGAGTTTAAACTCCAGTATACAACTGAACAGTTGTATCCTCCGCATATCGGACTTTAAAGTCCGATATGCGACCTTTTAACCTTTTCATATCGGACTTTAAAGTCCGATATGCGGAGAGGTATAGGTTGGCATGTCGGATTTTAAAGCCCGACATGCAAACTGGTTGTCCTTCCCCTAAGAAGCACATCGGACTTTAAAGTCCGATGTGCCTCTTAGGGGAATCCAGTCAGCATATCGGACTTTAAAGTCCGATGTGCTCATGAGAAGTCTTTACATTTACATTTCGGACTTTAAAGTCTGATATGTAAATGTTTTCCCCAAACTTGCACTTCGGACTTTAAAGTCCGATGTGCAAATTTTTGTTGGTAAAGAAGCAGGTCGGACTTTTTTCTCCGACCTGCTATTTTAGCAGTTTTTTACTCCTTGGCCTGTTTTGAGTCCCGTTTTTTTATCCATTTAAGAAAAAAATGATTTTCGATAATGATGAATGGCTAATCATCAATGTTGAATGCAGTCATTGTGCACGAATGTCAAAACTCTCCCACAGCAAGCCCAAGTCTTCTTCAGGACAAACTTCTCCAAGTAAGGCATCATCAAAAAAGATGAAATACAAGTTCGATAGGTACTTGAACATGTACCCTGAAAGTTCAGTGGATTCTAGCATTAAAGAGATCAGGGACACTGAAATTGGCCACGTTGACATGCAAGAATTTCTTGAACAGGTTCAGAAGGCTCCTGCACACCTGACCAGTTTGATCAAATCTAAGCTGCATAAGTATGCATCCTTCCCAGTTGCGGCTCATGATCCTGAATTTGTACTAGCAGTGGCTGATCATTTCGATCCAAGCACAAGACAGGTAAGGGATGATGATCAGAAGGTCATAATGACTTTAGACAGCGTATTTTTCAATAGTATCTTCAAAGGCTCATTGGTAGAAGAAGTGGCTGATATTTCTCAAGAGAGTGCTCAAGAGTACTACGAGAAACACAAAGATAAATGCAAGAAGGTGATCAATATTGTTTATCTTTCAACTGCTAGATCCTCCCTCACTTAACGGTGACCTAAGTCTTTTCACAGGAGTGATTTTAATGAAGAATATAATGACATGGTCACCATGTTATCCAGAGTGAGAGGATTAAAAGACTCATTATTTCCAAAGCTGGATGATTTACTATATGAATATAATCAAAAAGGGAGCTACAAGAATTGATTGGGGAGAACAAATCAGTGATGTGCTTTGTGCCCAACTAAAAGAGGTCAAGGTAACACTAAAGCTTTATATGACCTCATACCTAGTTTACACAGTTGCCTCTATGAGGCAATATCCAGGTTTGTCAACTAAGGGTGACAGAAGAATAGTGCCTGTTTGGGAATACTATGATCAACTCACTATCAAAAATCAAGGTAATCATTATAGGAGGGTTAATGATGCTTTCTTTGCTATTTGGAAGTGCATTTTTTACAAAGGCCTGTATAAGAGAAGAATATCAGAGGCCGCTTACAGCAAGGTTTCCCACTTTCGTTGTGTCTTCCTTCAATTCCCACATTCACCTATATCCGGATTGGATGCTTCTCAAGTGAGCCCTTTATTCTTCCAAGGTTTCCTCCAGATTAAATTATCCTTATGGAGTTGTGCAGACAATTGATTAGTGTAAATGAGAAACAATCACAAGCACACAAGACTGGGCTGAA